>NC_083314.1:3250396-3551229 GCF_963455315.2 Globicephala melas | reverse complement strand
GCAAATTTTTATTTGTTTAAATTTTTTATTTTTAAAAAATTTTATTGGAGTATAGTTGATTTACACTGTTGTGTTAGTTTCAGGTGTACAGCAAAGTGAATCAGTTATACATATACATATATCCTCTCATGGAAAATCTTTAGAAATATTATTTGAAATGATTTGAAGGAAGCTCATAAATGCCATTGATATAAACAACAAAATCACTAATATTTGCAAGAATAGTTATTTATTATTTGTTATTGGTGCTAGGTAATATAGGATTTTTCTTTCCAAACAGAATGATAACTAAGAATTAAAATACTCTTGTACCTGTCATACGCTGGATATTATCTAAATTATCTATGTGTGTATTTCTCATAAGAGCCCCGTCTTTGCCCCTCACCATAGAGGATAGGACTGGGAGGCTCTGATTAATTTGGTACTTTTGCCCTTTTCTTATTCATTTATTTATTTATTTTTGTTTTTAGTAAATTTATTTATTTATTATTTTTGGCTGTGTTGGGTCTTCGTTGCTGCACGCGGGCTTTCTCTAGTTGCGGCAAGCGGGGGCTACTCTTCGTTGCGGTGTGCAGGCTTCTCACTGCGGTGGCTTCTCTTGTTGTGGAGCACGGGCTCTAGGCACGTGGGCTTCAGTAGTTGTGGCTCACGGGCTCAGTAGTTGTGGCTCACAGGTTCTAGAGCACAGGCTCAGTAGTTGTGGCTCACGGGCTTATTTGCTCCGTGGCATGTGGGATCTTCCTGGACCAGGGCTCGAACCCGTGTCCCATGCACTGGCAGGCGGATTCTTAACCACTGTGCCACCAGGGAAGTCCCTGCCCTTTTTCAATTAGTAACAGTATGAGGATATAGTGCATGGTTAATTTATCTAAAATGTTTAAAAATGTAATTTATTAAACAATTGTTCAGTAATTAATGCATCACACGAATTTTTTTTAAAAAAAAGCAGTATAAAAACACAGAGAGACTTAAAAACAATTCCTCCCACCCAATCCACCATTTACCCAGTGCCTCCACCTACCCTAAAAGGTAACCTCTATGTTGTTTCCTATTTATCCAGCGGGAGTTTTTTAATACACAAACAAGAAAACACCAACATTTGTTACCCCCTCCTTTATCCAAAAATGTTAACGTAATATTCACGCTGTTCTGTATAATGCTTCATTTACTTAAAACATATATCTTGGATACATAAAATATCACTGTAAAAAGCAGGGACTGGCAAGATTTCTCTGTAAGGGACCAGACAACAAATATTTGGGGTTTTGCCGGACATACCATCTCTGCCACAGCTACTCAGCTCTGAAGCCCGGTGACTACACTTCTACAAACAATACATAATGTGGCTGTTCCGAAAAACAAATTGCATTTACAAAATCAGGCCATGCTGATTTGACCCACAGGCTGTAGGTTGCTGGCTCTGAACACCAAACATTTCTACATCTTTCTTTAATATTTTTAGAGTAATTCTTGGCATAGCTGCATTATGAGGTATTTAATCAGTTCCTATAGTAACAAGTGTTAAATATGGTTTCTAATCGACTATTACAAACAATGGTTTAATGAATAATCTTGACTCATATTACTTCTCAATGAGTTTTAGCATATCTGTAGGATAAATTCCTCAAAGAAGAACTGCCGGCTCAAAGGGAATATGCATTTGTAATTTGAAAAGACATTTCCAAATAGTCCTCCACTGGGGTTGTACCCAGATATGTTCCACCAGCAAAGTAAGAGTGTTTATTTCCACACAGACTGCCAAAACAGTGACTATCAAAAATTGGTTTTGACAATCAAACAGTTGACAAACTGTCTCATACTATCATCCATGCTGGTTTATAAGGTAATTTCAAATTTTTCTCAAAGAAAAAACAATTGAAATTGAGGTTTGGTTTGTTTGTTCTGATCCACATGATTATATAAGCTTTCACCAACTTTCAGTGAAGAAAGTAAAATGTTCAAATTCTATCTATCTATTCATTTATTTATTTAGACAGTGTATTAATTCCCCAGAGTGGACATAACAAAACATCACAAACTGAGTGACTTAAAACAACAAAGATGTGTTATCTCACAGTTCTGGAGGCTGGAGGTCTGAAATTAAGGTGTGAGCAGAGACATGCTTCCTCTGAAGGGTCTGGGGAAAAATTCTTCCTTGCCTCTTCCAGCTTATAGTGATTCCTGGCCATCCTTGGTGTTTCTTGGCTGGTAGCTGTATCACCCTGTTCTGTGCCTCTGTCAACACATGGCCTTCTTCCCTGTGTGTCTGTGTCACTGTGTGTCCTTTCTCTTACAAAAGACACCAGTCGCTGGATTTAGAGCCCATCTTCACCCAGTATGACCCCATCTTCCACAAAGACCCTATTTCCAAAGAAGGTGACATTCTGAGATTCTGAGTGGACATGAGTTTTTTGGGGAACATTATTCAGTCCACTACACACAATTTATGTAAAATTATAGGATAATGAAAAAAAACTTTTTACTTGAATCGTTCATGAAACAAGCATCTGCAACTTCTGTGTCCTTTTGTGAGACAGCTGATGATTTTCCAGAGCAAAATTCTTGACATTAATGATTATGATGACTGTATAATAATAATAATACAATTTATCATACATTTGCTATTTATCAGTCATGAATTTAAGTGCTTTACATATATTGATTCAATGAACTCTCACAACAACTCTGAGGTGTTCCCAATTTTGCTAGTAGAAGCAAAGCTAGGATGTTTTTTCTCAAGCATTTTGTCTGGAGACAGCCCTCTAACCTGTACAATGTCCTACTTCCCATCAACTTTGTTTGATGCATAAGAGTTTTTGTAGGGAGATTGGGATTGACATATATACACTAGTATGTATAAAATAGATAACTAATAAGAACCTGCTGTATTAAAAAAAAAAAAAGAACACACCCTCTCACCATACACAAAAATAAACTCAAATTGGCTTACAGACTTAAACATAAGACATGACATCAAAAACTCCTTTAAGGGAGCATAGGCAAAATATTCTCTGACATAAATCATACCAATGTTTTCTTAGGTCAGTCTCCCAAGGCAGTAGAAATAAAAACAAATAAACAAAAAAACAACAAAAAAAGAGTTTTTATATTTTTGTTTCATGTTGTCCCTGTAAATTCTATCTCAAGCAACACATACCTCTTGGCCTGACATGTGCTCTTGGTATCCACAATGCAATTTCTTGTTCTTATGATATTCAAAAGGCTTGTTTATAGTGGCAACTAACACTTTCAAATGTGAGGTCATAGTCCAAAAATAATTACTAAGACTGTGTCATAATTTTGGCCTCTATTTTAACTTATTCTGTAGGTGACCACTGCAGGCCTTCACAATTAACGTTGAACAACTTTATTTGTGTATAGTGTCTTTTCCAAACAATAACTTGTTCTTCAAAGTAAAGTCATTGAGAGCAGATTTTATAAGGATTTAGACAGTCTCTAGGGAAAAAAACCTTATATTTTCTGTTCAAATAAATATGGTAATTATAGTATCGAGTTATACTTTTCTCCAGCAGACCTGGGAGCTCATGGAAAAAATATGTCTCCAGATTTTAGATAGGTACTTGACAGACTGTAGCCACTCAATGAATACTTGTTGAATAAATGAATGTATGAATAATACTATATCATGAGATAGAAGTTTCAAGAAGTTACTAAAATTAATCATGGATTATTGTGGCTCACGTGACTGAATTTCATCTAAGGGCAAAGGTTATCTCTCTGAAGGGCTTTTCTGATCACTGAGGTAAGTCTGAGGAGTAGGAGATAATTTGAAAGAAACTAGCACAGTGTCTCACCTGTCTCTATTCCTTCTTTGCCTTGGTAACCAGAGTGGAGAAAGCAGACATTGTAGGTAATAAAATGAAAGTTATTGTATCTCTTATCTAGAGTGGCAGAAAAGGATTCTAGGGAATCAGCGGTATATCCCAGCACTCGTTAAGAGGTAGAAGTACGGGGCTAACCTCAGGATGATTTATTGAAAGAAATTGAGTAAAACTCCCCAAAGTATCTCTATGGCTGGTAAGGAGGTTTGAATTCTGGCAGATGGTGCTATAAAGGTTGGCAGGATCTAAAATATAGGAGTGCCTGTATTATGCTTATAAATTGCTGCACCTTCCCACATGAAGATAAAGTCTATCTAGCTTTAAAAATTGTTTAGGGTATATAGCAAAGACCCATGAAGGTCATGAACATTGTTTGTAAATGTTGACAAACATATTTGACACAGTTAACTGCCACTGAGTTAATAAAACCCCCCTTTTAATTTGAAACTGCCCAGGGAAATACACAACCAAGAAATGGCAGATCTAAGGCAACTTCCCTATCTCACACTTTTGCATGTAAATATATGACTGAGCGCTCAGTAAATGATATACCTCTGTGTGTGTTTTGAACAGGGTTTCAAAGAACCCAGGAAATACATTGCTGCACAAGGTAATTTCTCTGAGAGTCCAACATTCTTTTTTGAAAAATTGTTTTATTGCACATTTAAGGAGATATTTCTTACCAGTTTTTATTTGTTTACCCCCTAGGTCCCAGGGATGAAACTGTTGATGATTTCTGGAGGATGATCTGGGAACAGAAAGCCACGGTTATTGTCATGGTCACTCGATGTGAAGAAGGGAACAAGGTAAGGACCCAGAAGGTTCATAGGGTGAAGGTCCAGGACTCACAGGGTGGAGGCTGGATGTTAGGAAATGACAGTGTTGAACTGCATTTTGAAAAGTCACGTGTGTATGTGCTTGATGACAAAACAGATCATTCTCTGTCTGAATCAGTATAACACTTGATTTAAAATTTCATACTTGTAGAAAAATTAAATATGCACATATATAAATATTTGTATATAAGTATAACATTTAAATGTTTCTGCTTCATTGCTGGACTCCTACGTGATTCCTAGTTTGTTGCAGTATTATTTTAAGTTCAGTACACTTCTGTGGGCTGATTTCACAAATACTTGTTAATACTTGAAACACACAGACCTTAGGCAGATAGATGAAAATTCATGTAACGTGACTTTAGGAAGCGTGAAAGCCTCCCCATCCCCCAGCCTGAAATTAACCACACGCAACCACATCATTTCTGCTGACCACCAAGCACGTCCCCATTTAATATGCAGCTAAGCCTGGGAAGATCATCCTTCTTCTGCTGGGTCGTATGAAGGAAATACTTCAGGGCTCTTAATGGGAAATGGAATACTTTCCAAGCATCACAGTTTACAGGAGACTACAAAAATGTCTTGAGACTTTCAAAGAATACATTTTTGTGTCTTTTGTTTTACAAAGAATGCTTAATAAACAAATCCATTTACATGAAAAACTGGAATCATTAATGATTTTTTAAAATATAGAACAAGTGTGCGTTATACTGGCCATTGATGGAAGAGGGCAGCCGGGTTTTTGGAGATGTGATTGTAGAGATCAATGAGCACAAAAGATGCCCGGATTACATCATTCAGAAGTTGACCATTGCAAATGTGAGTTTGCTTTACGACATAATTTTAATTTTCATACTGTTTGTCTAAAAATATAATTATGGAATATTAAATGTGAGACATTGAAATATATCTAGAAAATTATTTTTTAATGAACTGCAGGAGGAAGAGTTGGGTTAGAACAATAATACAAGCCAACAGGGTCAAGTTAAGTCACTAGTGAAAATAGTGTTTGTCCACATCACATCAAAAGTGTTTATAATGCTGTGACCCTTGAAGTATAAAGAGCTCATCAATTGTGTTAAATGAATGACTACATTATTGAATTAATGATAAAATGGTCCCTCATCTCAATGGGTTTATTACCATTATGGAAAATATATACAAATGGCACAGAGACTACTGTAAGAAGTCTAAAGTTCTAACTCTGTAGGTGAGATAAAATGTTTAGTTCCGAAAAGAAAATTGTCAGTGTGGCCTTAAATAATAGTTAAAATGGTGGTCTTCTCACATATTATATGGTTCTGCTCATATGAAAAGTCTACAATAGTCAAATTTATAGAGACAGAAAGTTGGTTAGTGATTGCTTGGGACTGAGGTGGGTGGAGCAGGAATAGAGGTGACTGCTAATCTGTATGGATTTCTTTTGGGGAGATCATGAAAATGCCCTATAATTAGACAGTGGTGATGATTTACAACTCTGTGAATATAATGAAAACATTTACACTTTAAAGAAATGTGAAAATATCTTAATAAAGATGTCAAAAAATGGAAGTCTTTATAGATAAGGTTGAAATTTTCTCTGAATTCCATTTATGGGAGGTTTTCTCAGTAATCTAAATTGTATTTCCATATGATCCAGATACATTTTGTGAAAGAAAAAAATATCAGTTGCCTATTTCTCCCAAGGCCTCCTAAGGCCCTGTGGCATCACTAACAACTATGCCCTTGGAAGGCTGTGGAACAATCCCACCAGTGGTTCATGGCCAAAGACATGATACACTAAAGCCAAGAATGTAGAAGCCAATACCATTCTGGTTATGTTGATTAGTCTGCCATTACTATTCTTCATTAAGTCAGTTATTTCCTATCTGAAAATTAAAACCAACCAAGTTTGTTTGTTTGTTTGTTTCTTCTATTATCTAAATGTAGGTAGTTCTTCTTCATACTTGGTCAGAGAATTATGAATTATGTATCTTCTAGTGCTTACCTTGAAACTGGGAGAAACATGAGCTGTAATCTGGAGCTGACTCTCCTGAGTTCTCTCTCTACAGTCGAGCTGACACTTCTAATATGAGAAATATAGCATTAATCAAATAATTAATCAGCTTTCTTCATATGACAATAATCCTGTTTGTCTTCCTACCAGGCAGAAGTATTTCAAACAGCTGTGAGAATGGCTTTTACTTTGTATCTTTTCACACCCACCCACCAATCCCCTTGTTTTGTGTTTTATTGTTTTTATTTTGTTTGTTTGTTTTTGGCTTGGCAGCATGAAAGTTCCTAGTGGTTTCAGCTACACTTAACCATATGTTACTTACCTTCCTGGTAAGTAATTGCTTACTGGTTGGTGCATGCCAGTCCTGTGTGATGTCTCAATTCCTATTTATTCATTGGAAAGGAAAATGTAATCATGAATGAAAAATAACTTGCACGAGGAGTTTTTTGTACTTTTCCTCCCTTCCACTTACTTATGTCCCATAGTTTGCTCTGAGAAAAAAATCATCTAAAAAAAAATATTATCCCCTGGCTAGAGAAAAGAAAAAGCAACTGGGAGAGCAGTGACCCACATTCAGTTCACCAGCTGGCCAGACCATGGAGTCCCCGAAGACCCTCACCTGCTCCTCAAGCTGCGCAGGAGAGTGAACGCTTTCAGCAACTTCTTCAGTGGCCCTGTCGTGGTGCACTGCAGGTAAATAAAGACCTCCACCAAAAGCACAAGGGCTGTTCAAATTTTCACTCCTTGGGGTGTTAGGGCCACCCTCCCCTTTGGCAATTGCTACTTTGAGAAACAATCTATGAGGAGAAACTGACATTGTTTTCCCTGCTTCACCCTTGCTGGCTTTTCCATTCATTTTCCTGCCGTGATCGATCATACCTTCAACCTTTTCATTTGTTTTGTCAGTGCTGGTGTTGGACGCACAGGCACCTATATTGGAATTGATGCCATGTTAGAAGGCCTGGAGGCAGAGAGCAAGGTGGATGTCTATGGCTATGTCGTCAAGCTAAGGCGACAGAGGTGCCTGATGGTTCAGGTGGAGGTATGTTCCAGGCCACAGTCACTATCCTCACTTATGCCTTTTGGCTTAAATCTTTTTGTGGTGGGAGTAGAGATCTTAAAGGAAATCCAAATTCTTCTCAACCTCGAACAGTGGGTGAAAATTGTTTTCTTTTAATATCTGGAAAAATAAAGCACCAATTGCAGTTAGAAGCATTTTGCATTAGTGGCTGAGAGTACTGTGGAAGGAGGATGACTATAAAATGTATTTAAAAAAAATAATGAGGGGTTTCCCTGGTGGCGCAGTGGTTGAGAGTCCGCCTGCCGATGTAGGGGACATGGGTTCATGTCCTGGTCCAGGAGGATCCCACATGCCGCGGAGCGGCTGGGCCCGTGAGCCATGGCCACTGAGCCTGCGCATCAGGAGCCTGTGCTCCGCAATGGGAGAGGCCACAACAGTGAGAGGCCCGCGTATCGCAAAAAAATAAAAAATAAAAAATAATGAAATAGCACTTACACATATCAGATTGGGCAAAATTTTTAAATGCCAAAACCCAGTTTGGCAGCATCTCATAAAATTAAAACTGGGGAGACAAGAAGAGGACGGTACAGTGGTTAAGTGGGAACTAGATGTAGTAATTTCAAATCGTGCTTGTTGTTCTTAATACTGTGCACCATTTTACCAGTGTTTAATGTCCCTGTGCCTCAGTTAAGTCATATGTAAAATGGAGATAATGATAGTATTTACCTTACAGGGTTAACACACAAAGGGTAACCCAAGTAAGCACTTAGACAAGCCCCTGGAAGATGCATGTAGTCAGTAATTGTAAGCAATGGTTATTATCAAAATTGTCTGCATTTGACCCAGCAATTCTACATGTATGTATATAACCGAGAGAAGCATTTGCAAATGTGTGCTACTAGAAACATGTTTAAGAATGTTCATTGTGTTCAGCATTGTTAGAATAACAAAAACATAGAAAACCTTAAATATATATCAATATGGGAATGAGCAAACAGAATGTGGACATATGGACCCTTTGTAAACACATGCTCTGCTGCGATTGACAGGAATAATCTATGTCTGTAGCTCTCTGTGTAGGTAGATGCTCAGATGAAAACAATGAGTGAATATAGTCACCAGATGAAACGTATACAATTCAATTTATGTCATTGTTAAGAAAGGACACAAAAATGTACAATGTTATAAATACATAGATATTAGTGTAGAAGTATAAAAACAGATTGTACACAAGAAAAAAAAAAGAAATTATTTCCTGTGGAAAAACACAATAGATTGGAAGGATGCTACAGCCAAACTCAGGGGACTAGAGGTGGTGTTAAAGAGTCTTGAATTTTATCAGAAATTTGTCATTTATTTAAAAATGGTGGATTCAAATATGATAAAAGGTTAGGAGTTGTTAAATATGGGTTTGGTCTATTGTGCTTTATAGAATAATTTTCTCTGTTAAAAGCTTCTAGGAAACTCTTTTAAAAAATATGTTCTATGGAATATCAACCTGCTTTTTTCTTTCTCAGATATAGTGTGAAACTTATTATAGTTTTATATATTAGTAATTTAACTTACTGACTCAATACTAGTCACAGAAGGAAGTAACAGATAATGTTTTTTAACTGTTAGGAATGAGATATAAGTTATGCCCTACCTTGTAGATGCCTCATCTATTTACCAAGCTATTTTGTTTTTTCTGGAAAAAAAAAATCTGGGATGGAATTTGCTTATATCCCATAGAACCATGAGAGCTAACTTCCAGATTATTTAAATGTTACAGATATCAGTTTTCTTCTCCATACATTGTCTCCATATGAGCAAAATTATGGGAATGTAGAATTTATTTAAATGTGATTGATAGGACTTTAAGTTATCAATTAATTATCTATATTCTTCCCTGAAATTATAGGCACAGTACATCTTGATCCATCAGGCCTTGGTGGAATACAATCAGTTTGGGGAAACAGAAGTGAGCTTGTCTGAGTTACATCCATATCTGTCTAACATGAAGAAAAGAGATCCACCCAGTGAGCCTTCCCCACTGGAGGCTGAATTCCAGGTAACAATAGTGAGAACAAGAGCACCATTACAGATAACTTGAACCTCTGTCTCTTTTCCAGTGCTGTCCTATGTACTTGACATAGTTCTTGTATTTGGGCTTTGCCATGAAATGGAGCACAGATGAGAGAACAAAGACACGCAGAGTTTAAGAGAAATGCCTGAAAGCACACAGCTATTCTGTAGGAAACTTGTTTAAACCAAGAAATCTGATTCTACAGCCAACATTTTAACCATTTTTCATTAAGCTGGTATAAAATAAAGTGTCAGAATAATAGCATATGGCCACAAAATTGGCCCTCCAAAGGCAATGTAGCATCTCACCTTTAAAAACTACATCTGGTTTTGGTTTGTAAAGGAAATAGTTAGAGGAGTTTATGACTACTTAGGAACATGAACTGGCTGGAGCTGGTAGACAGAAACTAAAGGATAAATATGTGTGTCCTAACCTATTTATCAGGCAGTTACTCTGAAAACTAACCTAGGATGTAGCTCACTGTGATTTCACAGAGTTGGCAGAGCTATCTCCAAATTGCTCAGTTGTCAAAAAAATGTTTTGTAACTTCTCTCTTTCACCTATGATTTTCAGTTTATTGAATCTTTCCGTAAACTACCAAACTGGTCAATTCAGAGAGTTTCACAGCAAGACCAGGAATGTGCTTTTAATCAGATGCAGAATCATTGAATGTTTTGGATCAGAGTGGGGCTGGGGTGGGAGTGGGGCTTGAGACAATCACCGTGGTGGAACAGCTAGTAGGCTACCGGCATGGTCTTCGATAGAGGGGTGTTTTCTTATTCTTGCCCTTTTAGCTGATAAATTGACCACCTTTGATATATTAACCCCACTATACTGCATATAGATAGACACTGTTTAAAACACTTATACATTTAATGTAAACATTCATATGTAAAGTCACTTAAAAAAAAGGGTAAATTCTTTGGCTGAACAAATATGATTGAGTCTGTGCTCTGTACTGAGTACAATTCTAGGCACAAGAATCAAAGTGATTTGTATGTGGACATGGGGAGTGGGTGTGATCCAGACAGGTGGTGACCACAGCTCTCATAGAAACAGTGAAATTATTCCATCTAAGCAGAAAGGGAGACAGAAAATGAGGGTAGAGATGGAGGTTGGTTGGTAGATTAGTGACGGGAAGTTGAGGCAGTTCTTGTCTAATTGCCTTATTTTTCTCAAGAGAATACGAAGTAAGATCATTGGTTGGGCGTTTAGGGGGACAGAAGTGAGTAGGGCAAAGAAGGGCTTATGCTTGAGAAAGAGAAAAGCATATGAAATAGTTCTATCAAAGTAGGAAAGCAATCTCCCAGGCAAAGGTGGTAGGGGTGCCAGAATTATCGGATCATTTGAAATTTATGGTCATGAAATTAAAGAGAGCCAGTCGGTTTTTTGTTTTGTTTTGTTTTTGTTTCCTACAGTAACATTGGGGTTAGAGCTGTGTATAGTTGGGTTAAACCCATCTAGAATTTTTTAAAGTGAATAATTGAAAGTTGGGAGGCAAAGGCACTAAGGGTGTTTGCAAATGAATGATACAGTGTGGATAATAAAGAGCATATTGGCCACAGAAAGACATGAAGGAAAAAAAGAAAGGAGTAAAAACAATATGATAAAGGTTTTGATAGGATTGCAGATTGCTGGATTGGAGGTACTAAAATAAATGACTGGGAAGAATAGAGGTAATTTTCCGTAGGAAGGATGGTTGAAGTCATAACTTTTAAAGTGATGCAATCTTTGGAATGAAACCTACCTACAAAAGTGGAGTGGGGAATGTGGATGGCTGAAGAAAGGAGAAATATTATAGGAGGTGAAGAGGTTAAGAAATAAAGAGGCTGGAGTGTGATTTGAAACAAGGTTCCATATTTAGTTTGAAAAAAGGCACCATAGTTTTCGAAACATTTATATATAATACATATTCACACATACCTATATATACACAAACATATATGTGTATAATGTGTGTGTATAATCTTCCTGAACTTTGTATGATGAGTTCTCTCAGTTTAGGTTATTCATCCACTTGACAAATATTTATTTAAGTTATTTATTGGGAAGAAAAGGCTGCAGGCAGGGAGATCTTCCGGTAGAGATTGACCTGTAAACAGATATCTAAAGGGCGAGTAGAGGTTAGCAGAGTGAGAAAAAGGGACAAGGATAGTCCAGGTAGAAAACACACCTGAGAATCTGCTAAGAGTTAAAGGACAGCTTAGCCCCTTCCAAGACTGGGGGAAGTAGGTTTGGCTGCAGTGCAGGGGGTCCCAGCAAGAGGTGAGGCTGCAGAGACAGTCAAGGGTGTCTCCTGACAGGCTTTCTGTGCTGTACAGATGCTGAATCCTTCCTAACAAAGATGGGAAGCTGCCAAAAACCTGAGGGGGGACCTGCTCTGTTTTGTGTTTTAGAAGGATTAGAGCAAGTGAGATTGAAGATAAAGAGGCCAGTGAAAAAACTGCTGATGTTTTCAAGTAAGAAGTGAAAGCAGATTGGACTAAGTAGGAAGAGAGAAAAGCGGAAGGATTTGAGAGCTCCACCCGGAGAAATGATAGGTCTTGCCGACTGATTGATTGATTAGCTATCGCGAGGGAGAGGGGAAAGAGTCTGGAGGGTTTAAAGAAATGAGGTATTGATTATTTGCGTGAGCCTAGTCTTCGGCAAATGCTTCATCTGGAGAATTTACTTTGGATCATTTAAAATAATTTACCATTGCTTTTGCAATATGGAGAATAATCAACATCTATGCGATGCTTTCAACTTATACAAGAATAAACCATACTATTTTGCTATCCAGCACCTCTTAACCAGGAAACATATTCTGTTATATAACTGTATATGTTCAAATTCGCCATGTCAAAGTACTTAATACCTGAGCCATTATAAAGAAAAATTCAGAGGCAAACTTAAAAATTGTGCCCTTAGGGAACGTATGCAAATTTCACAAAACCTGGTGAAATTCTTTTCTTAGGGAGCATCTTACGCTACAATAATAAACTAAGCCAATACATAAATTTTTAAAGGAGTTTCCATTCTGTTTTTTTTTTTTCCCTCAGAGACTTCCTTCATATAGGAGCTGGAGGACGCAGCACATTGGGAATCAAGAAGAAAATAAAAGTAAAAACAGGAATTCTAACGTCATTCCATGTATGCAGCTTATTTTATTTTTTGTATCAGATAAAGTGAAGCTCTCTTTTGAATTTGTTTAATGTGAGACACACACACAAACCTTTTGGAAGCACGTTTTCAACATTTGCTTGACAGTAGAGAATAGTTATAGGCTATTTGAATTTTAGTTGTAGCAAATACATTGAACCCCAAACATTTACAATGGACTTTGGAGGACAGACAATATTTCATGTTTTCTTTGTACCAATTAGTTCAGAAATGGGTTTTCAGAAAGATGTAACCTCTGAAGCTGGGGGAAAAAAGCCAAGTCCTCTTTACCAGTTTTCTCTCATCTTCAGTTTATTGCAGTTATTTACTCCAGGGTAATAGCCAAATAACAAAATTACATCCTTTTGTTCCCTTTATGTTTTCTGTTTATCCCTTCCTTACACCAAGGAGGTTAAAAGTAGATGGGAAATATACTATAAATCATCAAATTTAACAGACCAAAATAAGCATCATTGTCAAGACTTGAATTTTGCTACTTAAGTATATTGATAGGACCACACCTGGCACAACTATAATTTTATTCAGTTGCCTACACTAAAACTAGCACGGAGAAAATATAACCCAAGGTACTAAGCTGGACAACCAAATAAATCGGATCAATGCATGGCTGACCTAGTTAATTACTGAAGAGGTCCTTATGAATATAATTTAAAATATAGAATTGATGGTGCTGTAACTAATCAGATCATTTGATCAGGTTATTATAAATGAAATTGAGAAACAGTGAGAAATTATGGACTAAATACTTTTCTTGTTGAAAAAATTATCTGAGATACCCATTGAATTAAGATTGTTAATTGAATGTTAATATGATATAATTGAGAAATCAGGTTTTTACTTAAGCTATGTATTTTATTAACATATATGTATTTTTAAAACTTTTATCCATCAGCATGATGATATTCCATGGAAAACTAAAGTATATATATCAACGATTGCATAATCGTATGGAACATTATGACATAGAGTTATGGTCTATATTTTTTCCTGGAACTTTCTTGGGATCTTCTTTCTATTAGACTTTTAAAAAATAATGTGTTAATCAATAAAAATGGAGCAGGATCTCATTCCTTGTAGATCAATACATGTACATCATGTAATCTGTCACTTCTAAGTGACTTTCTTATTTCCACATGATGATCAAGCAGAGATTAGGGGCCTTTAAAGGAAGACTGACTGCTACTTTGTTTTGCGTAGATGACTTTAACAGAGTGACACTTAAACATGAACTGGAGATGAGCAAGGAGAGTGAGCATGACTCAGATGAGTCCTCTGACGATGACAGTGACTCGGAAGAGATGAGCAAATACATCAATGCCTCCTTTGTAATGGTAGGTCCTTATGCTTCCAAAACCCAAGGTCCGACTCTAAAAAATATGTGTATGTTATTATGGCCACGCATTAAGTGATTCTATAAAAGAATGATGAGCTTGACCATAACTATGTATTGATTGACATGAGAGTTTCCACTTTTAATGCTATATCTTAACTTATTGCAACACTCAGATGTTAAAACCTAATGAGTCGATACAGAACAAAACAATGCTATTAGTTACAGTTTATGACAAACATGACTATTATATAATTTGAAAAATAATGACATTTCAGCAAAAGCAAGTATTTGAAAATGTTTATACTTACTCATATACCCAAATTGTAAGCAAACCTAAATTTGCATATTTTTATGGCTTTTCATTCCGATTTTCTGAATATTTAAATGAGTCTGTGTCACATACCTTTTTTTTGGATACACTGAGAATTCAAACAAGGAACTTTTAGTAATTCAGTAAATATTTTTTGCATGTACACTAAGTTGAACTTATTTCTTTTCCCAGTTTTCTTAAAATATTGATATGTATTCATAGAATATTAATTATAAGATACAGAATATATAAACATAAATTAGAGACATGATGGAGATAACTTGAAATGCTTATGCTTTTTTTTCTTTTTACCATCACATTAAGCTTTCCAGTAGAAAAAATGGTATTTTGGGAAGGAAAAATTGTTAGTTTCCTAAAATAATATCTTCTAAACTTGATTTCACACTATTAGTCAGGTATTATCATTAACTAAGTAAATATCTTATATATATATATCACATTGTTTTTTGGACCTAAGAATCTTTTTTTTTTCACTTTTTAAAAATTAAAGTATAGTTGCTTTACCATGTCATGTTAATTTCTGCTGTACAGCAAAGTGATTCAGATATATATATAATCTTTTTTATATGCTTTTCCACTATGGTTTATCACAGGATTGGACCTAAGCATCTTAATATTAGGTAACAGCATTGATATCAAATTAAGTGACTGTACTTTCAAATGGTTATTTTAAACATGCACTGTTCGCTCTCCAGCACTAGTAACTAAGTCTCACCTTTAATTTTTTTAAAGAGTTATTGGAAACCTGAAGTGATGATTGCAGCTCAGGGACCACTGAAAGAGACCATTGGTGACTTTTGGCAAATGATATTCCAAAGAAAAGTCAAGGTGATTGTTATGCTGACAGAGCTAAAGAATGGAGACCAGGTTTGTACTTTTAAGAAGCTTTTAAGTCTTCCTGTCCTAAAATCTGATTCTTCATTCTTGGATTACTTACTTGATTGCTATACCTGAGTCCTTTTGATCCCTCTGTCACACAATTCCATTTGTTCATTCTCCCCGTTTTCCATCCGAGCGCTGGCCTCCAAAGTTTTGCATTCGGGTTCTGACCCTCTCTCCTGTTTGCCCCTCACCAGCCCTGCCTACTGCTCACAGATCATATAAGGCACAGCAATCCCAGTGCCACCCTCTGCTAAAAACAACAAACGGTCACCTTTTCCTTTTTTTTTATCAGGATAGAAACCAAACTCCTCAGTCTGATATTTATGACCCTCAATAATCGAGCCCTATGTATCTTTCCATTTTCCTCATATGTTTATGTTTTCCATACTTTCCACCTTGGGCAAGTAGATTTACTGACTGAATCTTAACACATCATTTGTGTTCTCATCATTGACTTGATTTTCTGACATTCCATGTACCTAAATGTGCCTTCTCTTCCCATTTTGATCCCATTCTTCTAGAACGATAAAACTCTGGAAAATGTTTCTTAATCCTGTCTTCTTCATATCCATGTAATATTTATTGTCATACAATTCTATAGTTGGAGGTGAACCTGAGATCTAATTTGATCTTCTGCCTAATGTCTGTTACATGTATTTGAGCCTTTCCGAATACCTCAAGTTATCAAAATTTACCTGGCAGTACATCTTAGTTTTAGCACCTAACACATTATCTGACATATGTTAAAGCTTATTTAATAAATATTTTCATAAGTATGCGTTGTACTATATGCCTTCTTTTTCTCTCTCTCTTTTCCCTATGTACCCTTGTACATAGAAAATTGTTTTTTTTTATCTTTCTGTTTTTTCTTTTTTAAAAAAGAAATCTATGTTCAGATTTTCAATGTGGAATTCTAGCAATCTTTTCCTTCATCTAAATTGGGAAAATCAGGAAATGGAACGGGAGCGTGGGCAGGAATACCTATCATGGTCAGCAACTGTGGGACTGTAGTTGGTGGGAAACCATTTGAGGAAGGAGGAAATACCTTTGTGATCTACCTGTTCTTCAATCTGACCATTTCCTTGGATATTCAATCAACTGATATAGACAAGATAGAGACAAAGCTCCTAGAGGTGTAACCTCCTTCTCCAAGGACCCCTGGAGGAACAGAGAGACTTAAGTTATTTCAGGGGTCATGAACAACGTCAGGTCAATCCATCCATTTTGAAAAGGTGATGGTGAGGGCATGGAAGGAAGGGAAAAACAAATCTGAGCTCTACACCAGGGACGGCAGAGCCGTTCCTGTGGTGTCCTGGCCACCTCGGCTATCCCTAGGTTCCCTTGATTTGCACAAGGCAACACCATGTATTTGTTGAATGGATGTCCAACATACTTAAAATAGATTTTAGATCTTTATGATTAAGATTCAATTTTAGAGCACAAGTTGTAATTTCAAATTTAATAGAACAGAGGGAAGAAAAGAGAAAGAGGACAGGGATAGAGCAAAGACAGAGAGAGGTACTCTGAGTGCATTTAAAAACAAACAGAACCCTTGGGCAGATGATGTTGAATCATGTTCTTTCTTCTCTAGGAAGCCTGTTCTCAGTACTGGGAGGAAGGAAAGCAAACATATGGAGACATAGAAGTTCATATGAAGGACACCAATAAATCTTCAGCCTATACCATCCGTGCATTTGAACTGAGACATTCCAAGGTATACAAACAATTTCAGGAGTATGTATCTTTGGGGTAATTGATCTAGTTGAAAAACTAATATAAACCATTCTATGAACACAAAGCAACTCTCTCTATAATGTTCTCAGAATAAAAATTTTAAATGATTTAAATGAAAGTAACTGTGAGGAAAACATGACTATCAACTTAACAGATGGGCTGAGCTTCACTCGAGTTTATGTTCCCTTCCCTTCTGGTTTTAGAGGAAAGATCCACGAACCGTGTTCCAGTACCAATTCAATAACTGGAATGGGGAAGAGCTGCCCGTGGAGCCCAAAGACTTAATCTTAATGATTCAGAATCTCAAACAGAAACTTCCCAAGAATTCCACTGAAGGGAATAAGTTTCACAGGAACGTGCCTCTCCTCATTCACTGCAGGTGGGTGGGATTTGATGGGATGTGCTCTAAAAATCAGCATCCTTCTTGACCTCTTGGTTTGCACCTTCTGTTAAATTCTATTTCTCCTAACAGATAAAAATGCATGACTGCAGTGGAAGCCTCTTAGGGAGTGGGGCACTCTCTCCCATGTGCTCCCACAGCATAACTATTATAGAAATACAGCAGAAATAATTATATTTTAGTGCAATGTTGTTAGGCTGTGAACCTGAAATGTCACATGTCCTGAATGAATGGAAGGATGCAAGGACAGACGGATGGATGGATGTTGCATTTTATTTCTGCCTAAGTGCATTGAGCCACGCTATTAGGCGTCAGTAAAATCCAGAAGACTGAATGCTTTGCCTCCAAAAAACATATCTTAAGCTATTTATTAAACTGAAATCTCAATGTTTAGCAGCTTCGATTTGAAACCCATCACCTGACTCTCTAAATGGACCCCAAAGGCAAAGATTTTAATAATATCCATAATAATACTTGATTTGATTAACTTCTGTTATGCAGACCCTTACTTTCATCTGTGATAGATATCCACCTTAAATAAGAGATATTGAAAGAAGGGTGTGTGATATAAAATATTTGCATAAAAAATGGTAAAGTAAATTAGAAATGAAAAATAGTAAAGTAAAATGAGAAATGTAAATCTAGCAAAGGGCTTTTAGAATTTTTGAGAACCTTCATTATTATTATTAGAATTGTATATGCTATAATCAGGACCTTAGACAGATATTACTTTTTGGCATTTATTTGAGTTTTCAAAGGTAAAACTTACATGGAAAGAAAAATAAGACGGGAAGTTTAGGCTTTAAAACTGTAGGTGTTTCTTAGGGAATGGCTGAATACCTACTATATGTTCCTTGTTATGTACAATAAATAAAGTTCTGCTATTAACATATTCTTTAACTTGAATTTTTATTATAATCTAACATACCTCTCACAGTTTTGTAAGTAATCTGGTTGCCCTCTTTTTAATAAATAACTTCACTAGGTATCATTTTTCTATTGGTGCAGAAGTGTTAACATTTGTAAAAAGCACTGGAGAGGCAGAAGAGAGGAGAAAAAGCATGTGGTTTAGTAATTTACAAAATATCAGGTCCAGTATTTCTGGTTTCATCAGTTTCTAGCCCTGACTTTATTTTCCCTAAATCTCAGTATCCTCATCTGTCTGGCGGATATTATGATATTTGTCTTAACAACTTCAGATGTAAATTAAAGTGCATTATAATTGGTAAAGTACTAATAGAAGAAAGTATATTTTTAAAGCTTATGACAAATATTTTTTTAAACTAAATGACTATTATATTCCCAAATTGAAAAAGTTTGCATAAAACATGTACTTAGCAGAAAAACTTTGCTCTTAAGATATTGGAATAAAATAATTACAGTAAACATGAAGTGGAAGCATGTATTCTTGTCTCTCTCTTTCCATTTTTATTCCAATGTCACTTTCTCCATATAATGTAGAATTTTTTTTAAATCTATTTCTTTCTATTTTAGAGATGGATCTCAGCAAACAGGAATATTTTGTGCTTTGTTAAATCTCTTGGAAAGTGCAGAAACAGAAGAAGTGATAGATGTTTTTCAAGCAGTAAAATCTCTACGCAAAGCTAGACCGGGAATGGTTCCCACATTTGTAAGTATACCTCATCATTGCTTTTTTTTTTTTTTTTTTTTGCTGTACGCGGGCCTCTCACTGTTGTGGCCTCTCCCGTTGTGGAGCACAGGCTCCGGACGCACAGTCTCAGCGGCCATGGCTCACGGGCCCAGCCGCTCCGCGGCATGTGGGATCTTCCCGGACCGTGGCGCGAACCCGTGTCGCCTGCATCGGCAGGCGGACTCTCAACCACTGCGCCACCAGGGAAGCCCTGTCATCATTGCTTTTAACATGTTTTGCATTTTTATTTTGACGATTTCTTCTCTCTCCTTCCCTTCCCTCCCCTCCCCCTCTTCTGATCCTCTCCTTTCCATTACTTCTTTTCTATTTGCTTTTCTAGTCTTCTCTTTTAAATTCCATTTTACATGATCATTCACATTGAATTATTATTAGTATAAATAAGAGACCTAATTGGAGTTTGCCAACACTTTGTGGTGGTGGTTCTTGAAGAACATGTTTTTAAAAGCTCATGGATTCCCTCAGTTTCCCCACCTTTAATCCTGTATCCATTTGTGTTGCTGTGTAGCAAACCACCCCAAAATTTAGAAACTGAAAAAAAAATAACGTTTATTATAATTCAATAATATGTTTGATCAGCTGAAGATTTCTGCTGATCACATTAGGCTTAGCCAACCTGGACCAGGCTCACGGATATGTGTGTTGTCGCTGATGTGTCCACTGCGACTTGACTTTGTCCAAAAGGACCTTGACTGCCACTAGGCTGGGAGTTGGCTGGCATTTAGCTGTGGCGATAAGGATGAGTGGATCCCCTGTCTCTCCTCATCCAGAAGCCTAGCCTGACACATTCCCATAAAGGCAGCAGTGTTCATAGGGGCAGAGTGAGACCCCTTGGATCCCAGGCTTGGGACTGGAACATGCCTTCCTCTGCATTTTATTATCTGAACAAGTCACAAGGCCAGCTCAGGTGTAGGGCATGGGGTCATAGACCCAACCTTTGTCCAAAGGGCCTGCAAAGTCACCTTGCAAAGAGGTGTGGATACAGAGAGGATAATGAGTGAGCATTGTCATAATCAATCTAAGCTGTGTCCTCTCTAAGTGGTAGTGACCACAGATGATGGTCTGGGAGTTAGTAACAAAGTAAACTTAACTACTCACTCAAATATAGGCAGCTTTTACTTATGTATGACCTTGAGCTTACATGTATTGATGTTAAAAGTATATTGAGTGCCTGCTACGTGTTTTGCCATTAAGAGACTCATTGTTTAGTGTGAGGAAAAGGCAGACATTTATTAAACAATGTAGTAAGTGAAATGACAGAGAAATTATTAGAGAATATGAATGAGGGCACTGAATTTAACCCAAGGGGATCACATTGGCTTCCTGAAGCAGGTGACCCCTGATCTGATGCTAAATGATATGTAGGCATGAACCAAGAGGGTGGCCACCAAAAATGGCTTCCTTTGCAAAAGCTTAGGAATGAGACACCCCACACGGCCTGCAAGGGGGCCGAACACCAGTCTGGTGTGGCTACAAGGCAAATTCTGAAGATTGCCCTGCAGTCAGTCCTTTAAAACTGTAAGGAGGGTGAACCATTTAAAATGTTCTTTTTTATAAAAACACATGAGAGTTGTTTTCTGATACCCAGGTCTTCCCCAAGTAAATGATTAAGTCCTGCTAATTTTCATCTGATGTAAAAATAATGACATAAACCTCTTTTATGTAATTCCTTCCTTCTTCCCTTTATTAGGAGCAATATCAATTCCTGTATGACGTCATTGCTAGCATCTACCCTGCCCAGAATGGGCAGGTGAAGAAAAACAACCAACAAGAAGATAAAATTGAATTTGATAATGAAGTGGACAAAGCGAAGCAGGATGCTAACTGTGTGAGTCCACCTGGTGCCCTGGATAAGACTCCTGAAGGAAATAAAGAGGATGAAAGTTCTAAACCCACAAGTGGCCCTGAGGGGCCAGAACATTCTGCCAATGGTCCAGCGAGTCCAGTTTTAACTCAAAGTGCATAGGAAAAGGCAAACATGGGGCAACCCAAAACCTCACATTAAACGTTATTTCTATTTTTCTAGAACTAGAAAGGCAAAATAGATATACAATGGATTAATGAAGGGCATGGGCAAATATTTGTGGGAAGTTTCTATTTTACAACTGTAGAAAAATATTTAAGACAGTTTAGTTGAAGCATTTTGTACAGTCTTATACTTATTTTAAATTTTATCCATCATTCAGCAAAAAACAACTTCTTTGTAGTCTGTGTGTGTGTGTGTGCGTGTGCGTGTGTGTGAGAGGCAGACAGACAGAAACAAAGAGGCAGAGAAAGAGAGAGAGAGAGAGAGAGAGGATGATTTCAAGTAAATCTAAATGCTCTTGAGAAACTTTGCTTTTTTGGTTTTTTATTTTTTTTTTTGAGAAACAACATTTTATACGGAAAATATTAACTTTGCTCAAAGGTTGTATTTTTTTAAATCATAAATTGTGTGTGAGCTCTGTGTAAGAATAACATGTACATTTCTAGAATGACCTCAAGATGGCCTCCTTGTTCTACTGAAATATATCTTATAATTTACTATGTTACCTCTAGAAATAGACATAAAATAGTAGGTGTGTATAGTTACTATAAGAAAGTTAACTAAATTAACATTTGGAAATCTTATATTCTATATGGTAGCATTTAGTACAATATCTCAAGCTTATTTAATCTAATTTAAAATTTCAGGAAAACCTATCTTGTTATCTTCATATGGTGTTTACGATTTTGCAACATGGATTGTTCTCTGTATAATATGTGAAATTCATTGCTTGATACTTTTGACCCAAAATTATATGTTTGTTACAATTGAACTTAAATAAACATCTTTAAACAAATGCAATCTGCATTCAATCCTTAGGACAAAAATGGAGTCATGCAAATGTAGTTGTTCTAAATATTTACATACAAAGCCTAACATAGCTATTTTTATGGAATAAGACATTGATATGAGATATATAATATTGCATATGAATATTTTTCATGGTAAAATTTGTCCTTGCCTTTCACCGAAGTGCATTTACTTTGAATTTCTCAAATGTTTATACTGCTTTTACCAGGAATTGATAACAACAACAATGAAGTTCAATCATTATCTTTTCTTGTACATAAGTGTTCACATGTTCATATATGAATTATGTAAGCAGATATTGAAATATAGACTTATGCAATTAACATTTGTAGAATAACTCTATAGGTTTTATTTTTTAAAGATATATAGTCTAATAATTGCTGGGATCCAGAAAAAATTCAAGAAAAGGTAATAAACAAAACTTTTATTGAATTTGCATCAGTTTATTACATTAGTCACACACTGCCTCTAAGTTGGCTTGGTTCTCTATATCTTCACTCTCCTGATTGAGTTTAAATATCTCAACAATACATCATCAATTGTTTTCCATTCAACTCACATTCGTCTTGTGTTCATCCTTCTAATTCTTATATTATACACACAAAATTAGCAATAAGTCTTTACATTATTATATAGTACCTTGCCATTAACATATTAAAAGAAGTGAATTTTAGAATGAAGCAATAGTTTCTAACTTACATTGTTTACTTATATCTCTTTACTTACTAATGAAAAAAAGGGGGATTAGGAATCATGAGCTACGAGCTCCAGAAAGAAAGAAAACTTGCTTTCATTTCTCTCATTACTCATTCAAACAATGTGCATCAGTTTCCCCAATGGAAACTTGATCAATCGCCATTTACCAGACAATGTAGTTAAAATTTAGAGTTCTCAAATTCAGTAGACTAGCATCATATATGTCTATTTTTTCTGTGAACTGCTTCAAAATGCAAACAGCAAAAGTTCTAAAGTTTAAAAAAATTTTTATTTAAATATAATGGATTTACAATGTTGTGTTAGTTTCAGGTGTGTACAGCAAATATATATATATATATATATATATATATCTTTTTCAGATTCTTTTCCCTTATAGGTTATTACAAGATATTGAGTATAGTTCTCTGTGCTATACAGTAGGTCCTTGTTTATCTATTTTATATAGAGTAGTGTGTATATGTTAATCCCAAACACCTAATTTATCCCTCTCCCCACCTTTAAAAGTTCTAAATTTTAAATAATCTACAAGTAAAGTTTTTATTTAGAGGTTTCAGCTGCAAATGACATCTTCAAATGTGGATGTTGTGTGTTTTAAATGTTTGTTTGCCACTGGAGTTTATCCTTTTGAGAAGACACAAAATAAATACTTAGATAATAGAGCAATGGTAATTTCTATCAGTTTAACAGGAGCAAGCTAGAAACATTTTCTTCTTCTGTACATGAGAAGTTGTAATAAAGGAAGTGCTGGAGGCCAGTCAGAAGGTCCATTACTCTGTGAGAATATGTATCACTCAGAAGTTGGGGTCCATTGCGTTAGAAAGTGGAATCATATGTCTATGATTTTTATCTTAAAAAATAAAATAATATGTGAATTATAGACCCATGTCTATGACTACAGTTTGCATTCCTAGGGAATCTGTCATGTTATATAAAAAATTCAATTTATAAAGCTTGGCACTGCCATTAGTAATGCCAAGACCTAGTCAGAAAAATTAAGCAAAAAGTTCCAACTTAATAAAGGCTGGTCCATTTTAGGGATAAAGCTTGGATTCCATTATATATTTATTAGACAGAAAGAGACTATGTTATGTTTCTTTTAGAGTTTGTTTATGTTATTTCTGGTACCAGAATTTATTGGGAGTAAAAGATATAAATACTCAGTATTCTCAAAATTCAGCTCCCAAGACATTAATATTTTACATATGACAAATGAATATTTGCAGAAAAAAATATACATTTTAATATCTCTCTGCAATGGTAAAACTGTATGAAGTGATTAGCAAAATGTCTTTGCAATGATAACTTTTAAAATGTAAGCTTTTAGCTTTTACTCAGAACTCTAATACTTATACAGTGATATTTCCATATCTATTTTTGCTCTTTTCCTGCTAAAACACTGAATATGAAGTTTATTAGTTCTTATAACTAACTAGGACTGATCTTAATTTTTAATTTACACTGGAGATTTGTTATAAAATGTTCTCATAGCACTATATTAAGTTTAAGTAAGTGAGTGGTAATTGCCCTGGCTAATTGCAACATGTTTCTTGTTATGAAGACCTTCGAAATGCACAACTTAAAAGAATATCTGTCCAAATGAATAGAAAAGGCTGTGCTTTCGTCCTCTTATACAGATTTTACAGTTGGAAGGATCTGAAGTTTCTTCAAAGAGACAAGTTCAAAATTGGGACTTTTTCATTTCCTATTTCGGGTGAAAAGATTTATTCTGCTAAAGGTCCATTTTCTGTAATCGTTCTTTTGTAAACCTCTTTACATTTCTCTTTACATTTTCTCGGATCAATACTAACCCAATCAAAGGGTATACAACCTGTATCATTTCTTTCTTTTCTTTTTTTTTCTTTAATGAATGTATTTATTTATGTTTGGCTGCCTTGGGTCTTCGTTGTTGCGCGGGGGCTTTCTCTAGTTGCGGCGAGCGGGGGCTACTCTTTGTTGCAGTGCGCGGGCTTCTAACTGCGGTGGCTTCTTTTGTTGTAGCGCACGGGCTCTAGGCATGTGGGCTTCGGGAGTTGTGGCTTGCGGGCTCTAGAGCGCAGGCTCAGTAGTTGTGGCGCACGGGCTTAGTTGCTCCGCAGCATGGGGGATCTTCCTGGACCGGGGCTCAAACCCGTGTCAGCAGATTCTTAACCACTTGAGCCACTAGGGAAGTCCCTGTATCATTTCTTAATAAATAAAAATACTATTACTATAATAACTAACAACTATTGAGGCATAATTCATGCCAGGCATTTTATTTATTTTATCTGCATTTGTTTCTCAAGACAAATTTTGTACTCTTATATCTCTATTTTATAGATGAGGAAGTGATTCTTGGAAAAGTTTGGTGCCTGGCATCTTCCAACACATCTGGTAAGTGACAGATTCAGGATTTGCACCAGCTCTTCCTGGCACCATAGGCTGTGTTTATAACCTTCTGCTCTTCTGCCTTCCTGAGTATCAACTTTGTTCATGTGTTTTGAAAAATTAGTGGAAAAAATAGTCTAAACTTATTTTCTGTCTTTTCTTTATCCCGTGATTAAAAACAAAAACAAAACCACGTGTAATATAGGCTCTCAGCAATGCTGTATGATGTAGTAAGCTTAGCTGAACTCACAACATTGAAGTTATTTTACAAAAATAAACACACTCTTAAACATCCCTGGGGAAGGATTTTTCCCATAATGTATATAAACGAAGATCACCTCATCACCAGAGTGTCAGGAAATAAAACCCAACAATAAATCACAAATGTCATTGTTCCATTGTCTCTCAGTTTGGTAATCAGAACATGTTCTTACTGTTTAGATCACGTTTCAGTATGTTTGCCAGAGCACCCATCTATCAGATTTTGAAACACGTTAACAGGGCACCATAAAATGCAAACCACATTTGTGGAGCGTATGAGTCCTTCTCTCTCTCTAGTGAGTGAGTGAGTCCAAGGGAGCTCAGTTCTTCTGATGTAGCTGTCCCCAAACTTAGGATGCCAGGGACCTGGAAGTGGACTATCTATGTAAAAGAACACAGGCATTTCTCTCTAGAAAAAGCAGGGCTTTCTTGACTCATATGCACTTTTTACCTTAGTAAAAGTGGGACCTCTGGGATATTATATTTAATTTTCCAGGAAAGGAGAACTTGTTGGACTCAATGGTAACTCTTAGGTATAACAGGCAAATCCCACCAGTAGAGGCTGATGACCTGTCAAAGAATAAAAATATGCTCTTGAATTTTTATGCATTGTGCAATCTTACCATGGACACTCTGTGAGCTGGGGATGAAAGTTGTCAATATTTGGGATGAAAGATGGGATGGAGTTGAGTTACCCACAGAACTTGTCCACCATTGGTTAACACAGGCTCGATGAAGGGGTTTCCTCAAGATGTTAGATAACTGCACACTGAGAATTTTTCCTGGTAATCCATAATTGAGATTTTTCCTTAGTTCAGACTAAATTATCCCTCATGAATTACATTGCATGACTTTTGTCATATGTTATGTTATAGAATACAAAGGGGAGAATTGAATTATTACATTTATAAGAAATTGACATGTAGTAAATCCCTTTATAAAGGGGTTTCCATTTATATTTAATAATTATTTGCTTTCATTGCATTGACAACTTAACCTAAAGACGGGGATGGAAAACAAAGAATTTGCAGAAGATTTAAAACTAAACGTTTGCATAATTTCATTATAATTAACAGAAATAAAAGCTAAACTTGCTCATTGGCCATCTAGTATCTGCTTTGAGTTACTCTGAATTGACTTGGGGGATAAATCTCCCATCGTTTCTCATACATTGCGGTGGGTCTTCATAGATAATAGCACAGAACAGTTAGCTAGCTATTTAAGGTAACGCTCTGTGGAACATTTTAGCAATGGTTATTTTTACATCATCTTTTAAAAACATGTGTTTTTATCTCCCTTACACTATTCTTTTCCAGCGGACACACTCTGATTAGGTTACAAGTCTTAATAATCCATCAGATCTTTGTCCTAGGACCTAGAATCTTCATCTTGACTTTTCTCCCACACTATCTTGCAATGTCTAATAATCCTAAAGAACTCTGCATCCATCTTGGAGGACACAAGTACACCATAAGGGATCACAGTTAGTTCAACATCCAAGGAGCACTTTTTTTCAATAGCTAGAGTCATGTGAATTGTGAGAGAAAATACATATCAGTGATATAAATGCAGTATACTTTAGTCTGGATTTTTCAGTGTGTGTGCAAGTATGTGGGTTTCCCCTCAGACAGTCTAATGTTTCTCATCTGAGCTCACAGTCAGTTCTACTTTTATAAAATGACTTCTTAAACAAAACAAGTTATTTTTGTAAATAAAACAGGCTTTGGCAGTTTTCTCTTTGTTTAAAGTCGCATTAAATCATGGAAGTCAAATTTCTCTTTGATGAGAGTCAGTGGTAAATAAACTCTATTTGTTCTTGCAAGAGGTAGCAAAATATTTATTCACAATTTAAATGCAGGAAGTTAAAAAAAGTCAAAATCAGTCAAATCAATGACAAGTTTAGTCAAATTACTAAAATTCACTGTTTCTCCCTACAGATTTTATAGTATGTTTTAATTCAATGTCCTGAAGTCTTTCAGAGAACATGTGAATTTGAGAAATAAAATCAACCCTACATGTATACAATGTTAAAGGAAGAGATTAATTTTATTTATCATTGCAAGATGATGCACTTTGTAGGCAATTCATTATTTAAAGTAATTCTAAATTTACATATTCACATGTGGAGATTTACATATAAGATATCTTTCTGGGAATATTATCTGAGATTTGTGTTTTATGTAGCAGCTGAAATTATTACAAGTGAAAGACATGCTTTAATATGAATTTTTACAAAAGGAAACAAAAAGAAAAGATAACTGGGTATGGTCTGGAATTTCTGGTTACCCCATGGAGAACTCTAGTTCTCCTTCCTGTCTTGATCCTTTTCTCCTTTTTGTGCACTCACTTCACATACTTGCCAGTAGCATCCCCAGTTCCTGCCACCACCTTGGTCACCAGCCCTCCTGCCCTACCGACAATTAAGCCTGCATTGGTCAGATTTCTCCTATCTCTGTTCCCACTTCCACACCTGTAACTTCTCTGCTTGGAACTAATATTATTTTTAAAAACTTACCACCCACAGCCTAGGAGGGTTCCTTTTTCTCCACATCCTCTCCAGTATTTATTATTTGTAGACTTTGTGATCATGGCTATTCTGACCTGTGTGAGGTGGTATCTCATTGTAGTTCTGATTTGCATTACTCTAATGATTAGTGATGCAAATTGGTACAGCCACTATGGAGAGCAGTATGGATGTTTCTTAAAAAGTTAAAAATAGAGTTACCATATGATCCTGCAATCTCACTTCTGGGCATGTCCAGAGAAAACTGTAATCCGAAAAGATACATACACCCCAATGTTCATTGCAGCACTATTTACAATAGCCAAGACATGGAAGCAACAACCTAAATGTCCATTGACATAGGAATGGATAAAGAAGATGTGGTACATATATACAATGGAATATTACTCAGCCATAAAAAGAGTGAAATAATGCCATTTGCAGTAACATGGATGGATCTAGAGATTATCATACTAAGTGAAGTAAGCCAGACAGAGAAAGACAAATACATATATCACTTAAATGTGGAACCTAAAAAATGATACAAATGAACTTACATACAAAACAGAAATAGACCCATAGACATAGAAAACAAACACGGTTACCAAAGGGGCAAGGGGCAAGGGTGATAAATTAGGAGTTTGGGATTAACATATACACATTAATATATATCAAATAGATAACCAACAAGGACCTACTGTATAGCACATGGAACTATACTCAATATTTTGTAATAACCTATAATGGAAAAGAATCTGAAAAGGAATATATATATATATATATATATATATATATATCTCACTGAATCACTTTGCTGTGCACCTGAAACTAACAGAACATTGTAAATCAACTATGCTTCAATTAAAAAAAAAAGAAACAAAAACTTACCTATTGGCATCATTAAATATGTGTGGTTCCAAACTTGATTCAGGACCACAATATGATGAGTGGATTATTTTCCTTTACCAGCCTCCTTGGTGCTCTTCCCGACTTGGACATCTCCATAGCTGCTACTTCCATCAAATGCCATTGATTCATTTACTAAAAAAAAGAAACAAAAATAAAAGCCACTCACCTAAATTTCTTCTTATGTATTTAAAAATATATTTCTATCCTTACCTTACTCATTCTCCTGCTCCTATCCTATCTCAGAAAGGGTTTTTCTACACTTTACCAAGCCAAACTCTTCCTCTGTGGTCTTATGCTTTTTTACAGTAAGTTTTGTTTTATAAAATTGACACATTCTTATTATATAAAAGCAAGCAATACAGAAAAGCACCAATAAAAATAAACATCACCCCAAATCCAATCGAAAATTGGTCAAAGGAGAATGAGAGTTCACAGAACAAGAACTACAAAAGGCCTAAACACAGGAGATGCACAGTCTCACTCGTATGAGAAAGATGCACATCAAGACAACATTGACATAACTGTTCTTAATGGGAGATACACAGGAGGTCTGGGGACTGAGGACCCTCACGATTTCACCAGCCCTACTGTGGGCAACGTGGCAACATCTACCAAATTTACAGATGCATTTCCATTTCTGCCTAGAAACCCCACATCTCCAGATTTCCTTCCAGAAATAGCTATACAGTTACAAGGTGTCACGTGTACAAATTATTGCATTTTCCTCTGAAACTGGAAATTATTAGAAGCAACCCAAGTGTCCATCTATAGGCTTCTGGAATAACCTAAGGTGCTCCCTTTCAATGGAATATTATGTACCTACCTGTTGGGGCTGGTGGGGGAATTGTAACACGGGTAGGATCTTGTATGTCTTAGCATAACTGTTTGAATTTTAAACTGTGAATCTGTTACCTAGTTGAAAAACAGTTAAATTTTTAAAAGTCCCTAAAAGTACTTTCAAAGTGAACATCATATTTTGGTGAATATTATGCTAGCCATTTCTCCATATATATAGAAGTTACCAAGAGAGGGAAGGAGAAAGCGAAGGAGGGAAGGAGGCCAAAATAAATAAGGATTTTCTTTACATTAGAAAAAATGTAGAACAATTTAGAAAAACATAAAGATTTGAAAATACAAATCAAAATATAGATTTTTTATTTTTTAAACAAAGGATTATGTTTAATCCAGTTAAATTTACTGAAAAAATGGAATTTTAATGAGTTGAAAAAATTTTTAACCTATACCTAAATTATCTTTTTTTTTTTGCTGTATATATTAATTTAAATGACTTCATGTTAACTTAAGGCAAAGAAGGATCATAAAACCTTCAAAATGTTTTAACACCACTTACTGTTCTTTGTCTTCCTGCTTTTCAAGATAATGAGTTCTCATATCCACACTTCCTTCAACTTTGTCTCTCTCCACCTCTCAGTGTTTTTCCTATTTGTATTGCTAATTTCACAATATCAAGCCTGCAAGAACTGCATTAGACCTGCATCTAAATTGAGTAAGGGTCTAGAGTCCTTTTGAAGGCTTTCCTACTCCTGAATTTCTTACTTTGATTAATCTTTAACTGGCTTGATTTCATTGTCAAGCGGGTCTTATCAGATATTCTTTATGATGTTGTTTCCCTCTGACCTGATCCTTGAGACTGTCCAAAGTTAGCTGTATACTAGAAAGACAGCAAGCAGGAGGCAGAAAATTTAGGAGTCACATTTTTGATCCCAAATAATTTTATAGACTCTGCTTCACTGAATTCTGCCATTGATTGTTGCTGTGGAATGTTGGAGCCAACCGGAACCTATTTTTTCTTTTTAGCATCCAATTGTATTTTCTTCCTGGATGATTTCACGATTCTATCTTGAACTTTGCAATTCAAAAACTCATCCCACCTAATCATGGTGTTAATCTTTCTGTATGAAGTCTTCCTGGGACACAGTGTGTACCGTTTTCTTTTTTTTTTTAATTAAGAAATAAGTGTCATATAGCAATATGCTAGTCTCAGGTGTACAATATAATCTTTTTTCTTGTGATGAGAACTTTTAAGTTCTACTCTCTAAGCAACTTTCAAATACAATATAGTATTGTTAACTATAGTCACCATGCTGTACATTACATCCCAGGACTTATTTACCTTATAGCTGGAAGTTTGTGCTTTTTGATCCCCTTCACCCACTTCACCCTTCTCACCCTCAACCACCTCTAGAAACTACCAATCTGTTCTCTGTATCTATGACTTAGGGTTTTGTTTTGTGTTGTTGTTGCTTGTTTGTTTCAGATTCCACATATGAGATCATATGGTATTTATCTTTCTCCATTTGGCTTATTTCACTTAGCATAATATCCTATAGAACAATCCATGTTGTCACAGTGGCAGAATTCCTTTTTTATGGCTGAATAATATCCCCTTGTATCCATATACCACATTTTCTTTATCCATTCATCCACTGGAGGACACTTAGGTTGTTTTCATATCTTGGCTGTTGTAATTAATGCTGCAATAAACATGGGGGTGCATATATCTTTTTGAGTTAGTTTTCATTTCCTTTGTGTAAATATCTAGAAGTAGAATTGCTAGGTCATATTTTAGCTCTATTTTTAATTTTATGAGGAACCTGTATACTGTTTCCCATAGTGGCTACACCAGTTTGCTTTACTACCAGCAATGCATGAGGGTTCCCTCTTCTTCACATCCTCGCCAACAGTTGGTGTTTCTGGGTTTTTTTGATAATAGCCATTATAATAGGTATGAGGTCATATCTCATTGTGGGTTTGATTTGCATTTCCCTGATGGTTAGTGATGTTGAGCATCTTTTCATGTACCTGTCGGCCATCTGTATGTCTTCTTTGGAAAATGTTTATTCAGGTTCTCTGCCCATTCTTCAGTCTGACTGATATTTTGCTATTGAGTTGCATGAGTTTTTTATATATTTTGGATATTACCACCTTATCATATATATGATTTGCAAATATTTTCCCTTTTTAAGTAGGTTGCCTTTTCATTTTGTTGATGGTTTCCTTTGCTGTGCAGAAACTTTTAGTTTGGTGCAGTCTCACTTGTTTATTTTTGCTTTTGTTGCCTTTGCTTTTTGTGTCAAATTAAAAAAAAAAATCATCGCTAAGACAGATCAGACATCAAGGAACTTACCCCTGTAGTTTTCTGTTGGAGTTTTACGGTTTCGGGTCTTTTGTTCAAGTCTCTAATCCATTTTGAGTTAATTTTTGTGTATGGCATACAACAGCAGTTTCACTCTTTTGCATGTGGCTGTCCGGTTCTCCCAACACCATTTATTGAAGGGATGGTTCTTTCCCTATTGCATATTCTTGGTTCCTTTGTCATATATTAATTGACCATATATGTGTGGGCTTATTTCTGGGCTCTCTGCACTTTCAACTTGTATATTTAGATTTTACTTTTTCATGATGGTTTTCATTTACTGTGTCTTTGAATTTCTCTTCCATATATTTGGTTTCTTTTAGGGATGCTCGTTCGAACTTCTACATCCATTAGATTCCTTCAGATTTTTAAAGGCATCGCCCTTTTGTTCCCCAGCATTGGCTGTTGCTTCTGAGAAGTCTGATGCCACTTGGTTCCTGATAACCTGGTTTCAGAGGTTTCTTGTTTTCCTTCCTGAGATATTTTAGGATCTATTATTCACAATAAGGTGCCATGATGTGGGCAGGTTTTATTTTGTTTGTTTGCTTTTTAATGTCACTGTTTTAGTCACTTGAGAGGCCCATTCATATGGAAACTAATAGTTTTCTGTCTGGGGACATTTCCCTAAATTATGTCTTTGTTGATTTCCTCCCTTCCTCCTTTTCATTCTCTCTTTAATTCTCAGTTTCTCTCTGTCTCTCTCTTCCCCATCCTCCCTCATCTTATTCTTCTTTGTTTGTGGAGGGCGGGGGGAAGGCAGGGGTGACAATTACCTTCTTTTTGTGTTGAATTTACAAATTCTCTAATTTTCTTTTATTTACTTTGTTATTAAAAAAAAAATCTCATTGTCTTTTTTTTAGGTTAGTTAACAGTTCTTTTTTTGTTTGTTTGTTTGTTTGTTTGTTTTTGCGGTACACGGGCCTCTCACTGTTGTGGCCTCTCCCGTTGTGGAGCACAGGCTCCGGATGCGCAGGCTCAGCGGCCATGGCTCACGGGCTCAGCCGCTCTGCGGCACGTGGGATCTTCCCGGCCCGGGGCACGAGCCCGTGTCCTCTGTATCGGCAGGCGGACTCTCAACCACTGCGCCACCAGGGAAGCCCAAGTTAACAGTTTTATATCAGTGTTAGTTTCCTGGTTACAATCAATTTACTATATTATACTATGTAAGACGTTAACATAAGGGGAAAGTGAGTGAAAGTTACACGGGGATTCTACTATTTTGCAATCTTTGTATTACTAAAATTATTTTTTAAATAAAAAGTTCAAAAAAACTAGTTCATGCAGTTTTCACTGCGTTGTTCTTTCATAGGTGAGCAATCCAGAGCCCTGCTGAATTGAAGAATTCAGAATAATTTTCTAACACCTAATAGCTAATGTTTAAAATCAGTAGTTTTGTTTTCCTCAGTTGGTGTAATCTAACTCTGGGTTTTTTTCTTAATCATCTGAAAGAAGCAGATCTGTTGTTCATTTGACAAAAGAAACTGCCCTTAGCCCTTATCTTTTTTTTAAAAAAAAATCTTATTGTCTTTTTGGTCTCTTCTCTGAGAGTCTTCATTTTCTATCTTACATTGATTATTCCCTCTAAAATATCATTTTATTAACAAGAATTTTATTAATTAATTTATTCTCAGGATCTTCATTTTTAATCACCTCATGTTGATACTTTATGATGGGAAAAGTTATCCGAGCATATTAATTACCTTTTTGTCCTATTCCTAATATCGTCTGTTTTTATCTATGTTTCCTTTGCCCAGCTCTAGACTTTTGTCCTTTCTTGGTGACCTAATAAGTTCTTTTCACTGATTGGTGAACTTCTATGCCTTTAAGACACATCCTAAATATCACTAAATCTGTAAGTATCTTCTTATTACTTCAACTAGAGTTTATCACCCCCTCATCTTACTCTCACTGCACAGTTTTTATGTGTCATATCCCATCATAACTTTTATACAAGTGTCTCTTTCAGGAAACCTAACTCCTCGAAATGAAGAACTGTGTCTGAATCTATTTATGTACCTTTTCTGTAGAAACTTGCAGTAGCGAGAACATTGGAGTGGTCACTAAGTGTTTTAAATGCTGTCAGTCATCTTTTACTTTTCTTATGTACAGATGTACTTTGTTTTATTGTGCTTTGCTTTACTACACTTTGCAAATACCGCATTGCTTACAAATGGAAAGTTTGTGGCAACACTGGGTTGTCGGATGATAGCATTTTTTATCAATAACGTATTTTTAAATTAAGAAATGTACATGTTTTCAGACATAACGCTGTTGCACCCTTAATAGACTACAGTATAGTGTAAACAAATTTTATATGCACTGGGAAACCAAAAACATGCATGTGACTCCCTTTATTGGCATATTTGCTTTATGGCAGTGGTTTGGAACTGAAGCCACAATATCTCAGAGGTCTGCCTGTATAAATTTATATGAACCTCAAGTAAAATATTGACTTGATGGTGAAATAGATAATCCTCAACTTCATTACCATGTTTTCTCATCCAAGTCACCCATCTCGAAGAACAAAAGTTGTGCTATTCTCCCCCATGGATGATGTCCGGCCACCCCCTCCATGGTGTCCTTTCACCCCTGTGTGTTGCTTTCATCAGGGCTCACCTTGACTGAGCTCATGCCCCAGTGAGCTTCTCTCTTGTATTTCAAGCGCCTGACACATGGTAGTCTCTGGGGACGTTTTAATGCAAGTGTTATTAACTGGAAGGAAGCAAATTTGTGGCGGGGGGGTCTCTGTGGTCTGCCACAAACCGAGGCAGAGAGCAGAGCTAGCTGCTCATGCAGCACTGAGCCTGCAGCCTGGGGAGGCCTTCCCGCCATTGGACAGGAAGGGGAGGGGTCAGTGAGGGGAATTCAGAGACGAACTAGGAGGAAGGACTGCAGGAATCTAAATATACTCAGCATGGCCCTTTCGGGGGCTTCTCGGTTGGACATTGTTGTATTGGAGGGAAACATCCTGTTCTAGGCCCTCTCTCCCTGGTTTTCTTACTTCATCTAAAATTAATTTCACACTGTACCTACCAAGTTTTAAGATAAGAGATGGGGATTACTTTGAAACAGCTAATGAAAAAAATGCCCCAGAAGTCATAACTGGAGGTTTTTGGATTTTTTTTTTCCATCAGACATGTGCAAAAATAAACATGTGATTAACTTTCACTTTCACTGGAGTGCATGTTTAACAATTCCACTTTAACAAAACAGCTATTATCCTTGCAGTGCAATATATAGTACAGATAATGCAATGTGTCGTACATTTTACAGGGTCTCGGTGAAGTGATTTTACTACTGAATAGGCATTTAAAACATTGGTGAATTTTTTTCATGAGAATCTGCATTTTTAATAAATGAAGCATTTATACACATGAATGTGTATAAATTATACAGATGCAAATAACCTCCCAAATAACTAAGTTTTACCAATGGAAAGTATATATTTTTTGTAGTATTAAACAAGCTTTTACATTTTTTTTCCATTGTGTGTAGCTCTTCATCACTGGGCCTATTACAGAGAGCTAAGTAAATATTCCATTCCACTTTCAGTAAAATAGTCATATTTCAATTATCAAAATAGTCTATTTCAATAGTAATTCTTAACAGATCACTGACTCAAAAAGTAATACTAATTCATTAATTTAGAAATAAAAGTGGTATTTAATCCTTTAAAAATCATACCATCATTAAAGAAAATGTAAAGATCACCAAAGACATACAGCTATGGGTTCATAATAAATGGAATATGGAAATTCTTTGCTTTGTTTATATATTCTCTTGATAAAAACTTTCTTCAAAAACTATAAAAAAAATCTTAATGAAGATTTAAAATTCTTAGACTTAAACAGTTCTGACCCCAATAACTTATAATCTAAAGTCTCAGAGGAAATAAGTCCCTAAATGCTCCCTGGAACATAAATCTTCTTTGAGCTGGTAGCCCGATCTGTATCTCAGTCAAATCAGCCTTTCTAGCCCTTGCTTTATGAGAACTAGAAAATGTTTTGATAAAGCTTATTTAAAATAGATAACCAGCAAGGGAATTCTGCTCAATACTCTGTAACAACCTAACTGGGAAATAGTTTGAAAAACAATAGATACATGAATATGTATAACTGAATCACTTTGCTGTACACCTGAAACTAACACAACATTGTTAACTATGCTCCAATATAAAATGAAAATTAAAAAAAAAAATCAATATACAAAATCTTGCCAGATCAACATGTAAAAATAAAGACATCATGTAACGTGCCAAAAAAAAAAAAACAACTTATAAACATATACAATATAAATGAATTCAGTGGGCTTTCTGTGCTAGGGTGAGAAAACCAGGCCAATAAGTTATACAATTACTTTATACTTTTTTTAATCGCTCTAAGAGGAATGTTTATTTATTAGTGAAACAAAATATCAATATTCAGTGTTTAAATTTGGACTTCCTAAGACATTCTCTCTATTAAAAAATTCATTAACTTATTTTTAAACTGCAAATTCTTATTTTTTTGATGAAGACCAAATTATTAACTTTAAAATTATTTTTTAAAATTAATTCTATGGAAATAACTCTCTGAGTAAAAGGACAAATAAAAAGTCTGTGAAGAATCCATTTTCAATTCAGGACATTTTTTCATCCAAAATGTATATTCCCTTTCGGAATGAGTGCTGAATAAAAACAAATTTGAGAAATTGTATGTTTTATTTTACTGATGCAGACTCATATTTTATTATTAGGTAATGCCAAACAGTAAATTTCATGGGAATGATTTGTATTTTCTCTGGGATAATTTTTGTCACACTGAAGTGTTTTTACATGGAGGTACTTGAATTATTTTCCTCATCTCATCTTACACCGTAGAATGACCACCAGGTTGTGCTAAAACCTTTGCAATGGTTTTATTCTGCTCAAGGCTGAGGTGGAGAGGGGTGGATGGCTTCTAAATGCTAAAATTTATATGCCTGTTATGTCAGTAAACTCGATGGTGCATTCAGACACGCCTGCTTTACAGGTTTCTGTGTGTGCTGATACCTTACATCATTGAGTTCACCCACATTTACTTAAGAATGGCACTACTAGGTAAATCAATCATATTCTTTCTGTGGAGAATGATTTTTTTTCTAGACTGTCTTCCATACAATCTCCCCAAAGTGGTCCATCCTGACATCGCCACTCACCCATTACAGAAATCCCCTCCTATCTCACTGCTCTGACAGCAGGAACCCCTGGGAATGGAGTTCTCTTTGGGGGTCAGAGCTTCCAGTGGTAGATCCCAAGCCTTTAATCTTTCCAAGTATATCCTTTCATCTATCCCACATTAACACCAGCTCCTTCTAGGCAAAAAGCAGAAAAGGAGCTCCAGGTTGGTCATATTTTTCTTTGCCCCAAATCAGAACAGTGTTGCAAAAGGCTTAGCATCTCACAGATACAGAAACATGTGCGCACGGAAGCCCTTCGGTGCAATGCATTTTGGCTACTTGGAAGACTCAGTCAAGGGTCTTTTCTGCCTACTTTGGCTATGACTTTGTTAGACCTTTATCAGGTGGTAGGTTAAGTTCATGTAAGTTAGGTACTTCAACTTGAACATCCTCTTTGGACACCTTTTGAAACAAAAGAATTTGTCATTGAGGAGAACAAAATAACACGGTAAACGAGCAGCATGTCCAGTAAAGATAATTTAGAAAGTATAGTTTTTAGAAAATACGTATGCATAAATCTGTGTGTGTTTTAATCCTAAAAAATTTGAAACTGTATGGTAGCTCTTAGTAACACTATTTCTTTCCCAGGAATTGTTTCTGTCTCATGCTAGCTAGTTGTGGTCTTGATTTTGTACTTTCCTTCCCTTGGGCCCAAGCTTATCTCCACTGGGCTGATCATCTTAGGAGGTTATGCCTCTAAAAATGCCCAAGAGCTGGAGTTTGCAAACTCTAATACCTTCAGAGGTTAGGAAAATAACAAGAAGGAATGAAAACGGTTGATAAAATATTAAGGGTGGCAGTTTCAAAAACATGGAAAATGCATACCCCTAAAAGCACTCAAATTTAATTATTTTTAAAACATGGCTCTGGCCTGAGAAAACACCCCAGCAGCCTGAGCTTTACACATCTCTGTGCTACGGTTACCGGTCCTGCTTCTGTCCCAGGAAACTGTTGCTGCTGGTCTGCTAGGTTGCTCTTTGCTTCATCTGCCTCTGTTTCTTTACATTTATACACTGTAACTTCCACCACTGAATAGGATGAGGGGGAGGGGGAGGGGGAGGGGGAGGGGGAGAGGAAGGTCTTTGTGCTCTACTCAGGGGAGAGGAAGGTCTTTGTACTACTCAGGGAAACAATGACTTCTTTCCCTCTGTTGTACTTTTCACTTGAAACATCACCTTACTCTGTGCTGGTCTCAGTCTCTATACAGTAGTTTCCAGGGCTTTTTACTTAATTTTGACATTTGTTTAGATCCATTGCTTTCACTGTGTGGTCATCTGCCTCTGAGGGTAATTATCTCAGGAGATCTCAAACCATCCCCTAAGGCAGAGCTTCCCAACCAGGTGAGGTGGACACCTTGGCATGCCTTGACATTGACCCCCACCGTCCTCACAGGGTCCTGAGGCCACAGAACTTCAAGGATGGTCACCCGCAGGGATAGGAAGCCTGTGCAGACTACAGCTTCTTCGGTTTACTATTCATCACAGTTGCCTTTTAATACTTCGATTCACTCTGAGCTCATGAGATGAACATGCTGGGAAGCTCGACCTGACCAGAGACGGGGCTCCTTGGCCACGTGGTCACTTGTCACGTGGATCAAGTGTCGGTGGTCTGCAGAGCAGGATCCATCCATCTGTCCTAATGACCTGTATTGACTTCAGACTCACTATTGCCTATCTGTGGCCTCTGATTTATAGATCCCAACGATGCAGATTCTCTGTTTTGGAGCCTCTGGCTTCTCCACTCTGTGCGCTGAGGACTGTTTATTTCGCCCAGGACTGGTGGAGAGGAGGTCGCCACCAGGAAAAACGTGCCCGAGAGAGGGAGATGGTTGTCTTGAACGGTCTCTTTTCTTCTTTCTTTTTTTCTTTCACAAGCATTCTCCCTTTTTCCACAGCTTTGTGCCAAGAGGCAAAATGACCTTGCTTTTTATACAGATGCATTTTCTCTTCTTTAAACTGCTACTGTCCCAGGAGAAGGGGATTCGTTTTATCAGCTGTAAGTACTGTAAGTTTCCTTGATACATTATTCCTGACTGGCACTTGGGACCTACTGGTTTCACAGCTTGGATTTTGGACCTTTCATTGCTTCTGTATTTGTAACTTTTCTGCCGCTTAATTTAGGGTTTTATTTGCCCTCCTGAATCTTTCCTGCTTTCCGCTCAGATAACCGTCCACTGCTTTTGTCTTGACTACATACACTAACATCTCACTCTTTAGATATCCAACTGTCTACTTCTTTTGTGTTTGCTTCTTTCTTTAAATTTTAACTGTTGCCTTGTCTTCTTGGGGTGTCTCCTTTTGGTCTATCTGACCCTTCCTTACAGAATGATCTCTTACTACTTTCTGGTTTTCCAGAAAATCTCAACATCTGCCTTGAACTCGATCCAGGTTCTTCCAAAAGTTATTCCAGGAGCATTTCAATAAACGTGTAGAGAGGAGGTCTGCTCTCTCTCTCTGGTGTGCATTGTATTCTGCGAAAAGAAATTTTGCATAAAGATAAGGTGTCAAACCCTGCTCTCCTCTACTTCCCGGCCAACTCTCCCCTATCTCAGCTGTGAGGAACCAGGGCTGGCCTGACTCCTGCCCATCCTCTTATCTTTAAGGGGGCACTTTGCAGGGCGAGAAGTGTCAGCCTGCTTAGTGCGAGTCATTTATATTAATGCACCTTGTCGTGGGGCATCCGTCAACTGGCATGAAATTCATTGTCATGTAAAACATAAGAGGATTCTACCTTATTATATGTATATATTTTAAAAGAGGGTAAAACGATTCAGTTTCCTTCTGAAAGTATTCTAGAGACACAATAGACTTTTTTTTTTTTTTTAAGATGGAGGCAAAGCATCTTACATGTTTCATTATAGTTTTTAACTGTATTGACTTTTTCCTCTTACATGCTCAAGTCTTCCTTTCCATCCATACTACTGCTGGGCATAGCCACTGATCATAGAGAAATTGTTGACTTTACTTCTCACCTTTGGGTAAAAATATAAATAAAGAGTTGCTTAACTCTTCAGAGAGATTTTTCTTTTATCCTCAGTAATGTATTGACTCGCTTCTCTGCCCAAAAGAAACCCACAAAGAGAATCAGAAGTGGGAAGAAAAAAAGCCCACCGTTTTCCTCTGCTTTTAGATCCCAAACTAATTAATTAGATGAAATCAAGTTCTACCTATTAATCTAACAAACAAAATATACTGCGTACAGAATGGGTTTAGACATCTTCCCTCCACCAAGTTTATTTAAGGTTCTTGGCAGGAGCTTCCACTGGAATAGGCAGCTTCTTGGATGCTTTCTACTTGCAACTAGACACCTAATGGTTTTTCTCTTGGCTGAGAAACTCCATAAACAGAAGTGAGCGAGAGACCATGTGGCTCCAGCAGTCCCTGGAAAGGAGGGGCAGGCAGGGCGGTGGGATGGAGGCTGCTCTTGGCTGCTGTTTTAAGATGCATCCAACAACGAAAACATCCTCTCTGAGAAGCATGAGGCCATGTCCTTAAGAGCCGGGGTATCCTCTTGACCTCTGAGAAGCTGGGTGAAACTTCCACTCCATCCTGGGTGAGCAGGTTGCTTTCAAACAGCCCTTTTGGTGCCAAGGCAGATGCAGGGGTAGAAAATCCTTTAGAGCTGAAAGTCTGAGCCTAGTTGTACCAGCACGGTGTACGATTTGGGGAGAGTTACTATGCCATTCTTAGCTTCAATTTTTTCATCTCTAAAATTGGGATAATATTTAAAAATTACCATTTATTCAAGGCAATAACCCAGGCACTACGCTAGCATGTTAGGTTTTCTCATTTAATCCTAAATAGAAAAGCAACCCAGAAGTAGAGTTTGAAGGTGGGCCCATTTTCTGACCTCTTCAAGCCCCAGTTTTCTCATCTGTAACCCGGAAATCACAAGAGTTCTTACCTCCCAAGGGTTGTTGGGAAGATTACCCAAATAATATACAAAAAATAGTTACAAGAGTGACTGACACGTAATCGGAACTCAGTCTATGATGGCTATTAACAGTCCTCAACAGGTAGCTATTATCCCCTTTAAGGATGTGGAAATTGGTACCAATAAACTAGCAGACCTGGTATTCACGCTTAGGTCCGTTGGCCTTTAAAACTTAGCTCAAACCACCAGGCTAATAAAAATTGCTGTTGCCAGAATGCTCTCCTTGCCTTTGCCTCACTCCCACCCACCCTGCCTTCGCTGGGCCCACTGATGTCTATGAATCATCCCAACACTCAGCGTTATTATTGTAGTTCCCAGACCAATCCTGACTTAAGGGAGGAAGTTCCAAACCAGACTCAGCCTCTCCATCCTTTGAGGCTGGAGACTGAGTCACTCTTCCTGTTACTGGGAATTCAGGACAAAGATTTCCAGCACTAACCACAGGGTCCTGTCTGTTCACTAAGGAAACCCCCGCAGTGATCTCACAAAGGAGAGGAAAGCCTTGCGGTGATGCTGACCACGGTCTCTGAATCCCACCCCCTCCCTCACTAGCTCCTCCACCTTCCGCATCCAGTCCTTCCCCCTCTGCAGCTCCCCAAACCAGGCTCAGCTTGCTGTTGGCAATAACAATGACACCGTGATGGGCACTTTATACACCGCCCCTCTAGTCGGCATCATATTCCTCGAGGCAGCTATCTGTCTCTCAAATTTAAATTGAGGAAACACGCTTCAAATGATTACATGATGTACCCAAGGTCACACAATCATTAACATTTATAAAAATCACAATCTTTTGCATTTATTCTTTACTGATTTATCTGAATCACCTAGAACAAGGTTTCTTCACCTCAATACTAGTCTAGGTATATTCTCGTGGGAAGTGGAAAGGGAGAAAGGGTTTGCCATGGCCCTTATTTTTAATTAATTTTTGTTGGAGTGTAGCTGCTTTACTGCCATTGCCTTTCAATGGCATAACATAGAAGTAGCACACATTGTCTGCCTACATTTTATTACCTCCCCTCTCATCCCATTGGCCAGAACTTAGCTATCTATGGTGGCAAGGAAGCCTGGGATGTTTGGCCTTTCTTTTGTATCCGTATAAAAATCAGGGATTGTGTTGGTTCATTTTATGTGTCAACTTGACTAGGCTAAGGGGTACCAGATAGCCAATAAAACATTATTTCTGGGGATGCCTGTGAGGGTGTTTCTGGAAGAGATTAGCATTTGATTCAGTAGACTGAATAAAGAGATCTTCCCTCACCAGTGTGGTTGGCTCTGCCCAGTATATGGAGGGCCCAGATGGAACAAAAAGGAAGGGAAGGGTGAATTCTTTCCCTCTCTCTTCTTGAGCTGGGAGGTCCATCTTTTCCTGCCCAACCCCTGGTTCTCAGGCCTTCGGACTTGGGCTGAATTACACCAGCAGCTCTCCTGGGTCTCCAGCCCTCAGACAGCAGACCATGGGGCGTCTTGGTCTCCATAACCTTGTGAAGCAATTCCTATAATAAATCTCTTCTTGTATGTTTTTTTTTCTATATCTGATGGGTTCTGTTTCTCTGGAGGACCCTGACTAATTAATACAGGAATTCTACTGTTGTAGAAAAAAGAAAATAGACTTTGGGAACCACTAGCAAGTTCCACCACATCACTTTACAGTATTGTCATGAGTCTCCAGGGCTTTGTAAATGTGAGAGTGCTTTGTGAGCCCTAAGGAGAAAACCCCCCCAAACCAACAACAACACTGAACTAACCCTAGCTGCAGACTTCTTCTAAAGAAACTCTTACACCACAAATCCTGAGATTTTTTACCAACTCATAAAAGTAAGAAAGATGGAGCAACAACCACATAAAGTTTCCCCAAGATTAGGGTTAAGGTTAGGGATAGAGTTAAGGTTAGGATAGCTTCGTTTCAGCTGGGAGTTGCAGCTGAGGCCTGGGTGAAGGGCTCAACGATGACACGGATTCTGAATGTACAGGGGTTTACCATTAGCTGGGCTACAAGTCATTTGATTTTCACGTATGTCATTTTTTCTAGAGCCGGGCTCGAAGAACCCCTCCCGTCCTCACGTGGCCGAGCACACAAAGAAGGCTGCTGATAGGCACAGTTTACGGCAAAGAGCCTTGGACTTGGGAATTGAGTCTGTCTCGAGTTGCACGGGTCTGCTTTGATGAGGACAAGCTACAGGTCTCATCTTGATTTTTCTTATCTGCAAAATGAAGGGAAAGGACTCCAGGATCTCCAAATTCTATCGTGCAACATCATCCTCTAAATCTGGGTTTCCACGGCCACTACGTAAGACGGATGGGGGACAGGGGCCGTGCCAGGGGCTCCCTTTGGTGGTCTGAATAATCCAGTGTGGCCCCCACCACAATCATTGCCTGGCTGGCTCTCTCGGTTCAGTCGAGGTCCAGGCATAACAGGCCCGCCCTGCTGCCTCTGACCGAGGTATATTTAGGGAGACGCATGTGGCTGTTTACACAGGCCTGGGAGCTGGGGCCTGGCTCACCCTGGCCCGAGCCTCTCACTTTCTCTGAGAACTGGAATTCCCCAAATTTTCCCCCAAATTAAAAGAACTAACAAACTGTATTACAAAAACAAACAGAGTTTGTTTTTCTTTTAACAAATAAAAACTAATTTATGCTCAAGCTTTGTTGCCTCGAATCAACCCGACCGCACGATTTCACTGCCAACGCTTTTCTGTATTAACTTCTCAAGTTCGTCAAGCTTAGCCCTTGCTGGAAAAAGTATAGGGTTTGCAAGCCACTAATTGGCCTAAAATGCTCCTCTATTTTATATAAACACACAGCATAGTATCAAAAATAGAGTTGCATTCATTAGCTTAAAAATCCAGCTTCCCATGTGAAACCTTTTTTTATACCCCTTAAGATTTAGGTCTGCGTCTGGAGTTAAAGGAAAACTTGTTTTTTAAACATGTACTCTGTAATTTCACATAAAACAAAAAAGATGGCTTTGATTTCTATCTTTGCCTATTAATGTATTTTATAAGCAGTGAGGCCGAAAACGAAAATCTTTCCCTCAGCTATTCAGTGCTAATATTATTAGGAAAGTAAATCTGAAACTACGCAAAACCAAAGCAATAACAGGACAACAACAACGACAGGAAGAAAAGAGAAATAAGCAGGTTCTTGTGGGTTCTGCCACAGGTAGGTGATTAAATCTCCGTCACATTTTGCAAACGACTGTTTGCCGTCCTCCGTGATTCCCAGTGGTCCAGCCCACTCCACCCCTCACTATTTCTGCAGATGACTCTTCCTCTGTTTCACTGAGAGAAAGATAATTCCATGTGTCTCCTTGGCCAGCTTCTCCCGAACTCGGGGTCCATCTGTGGCTTCCTCCTTCAGGCCTCCTTCCTCCGCTGGGTCTCCTTCTCCCCCCTCCTTTGTTACACGAGGCCCCACCTGTGTTCTTGGTTCCACAGCCTCACACCCCCTCCTCAACTTTACCAGCCTCTGCTTCAAATTCGTTTCGTCTACTGATCATCTGACCTACAAACACGTTTCCCCCCGTTCTCAAAACGATGATCTATATTGCCATTCCCCCAGCTCGTCCCATCCTAGCTGCCTCTGTATCAACTTCAGATTATCAAGAGTCATGTACATCAGATGCTACATTGCCTCATTCCATACTCACTTTTCAAAACTTTTGAAATCTTCACCTTTGAAATCTAACGTTTATGCCCAAAGAGACGCCTGACACTAGTCTTTCCATATTTAATGATAAACTCTGGATTATCAAATTTAGTGATTCTTTTTAGTCCTCCTGTGAATTGACTTCTGTAATAGGTGACACTAGACACACTGATCCTCCCAGTTGCCCGTTAACCCAGGACTAGAGACATGGGCAGCCCACTGCCCTTTCCTCGATGCCCTGCCCTGGCATCGAGCCTTGGATCTAGAAGGACACTAGTTTCCCCAAGGACAAAAGGCCCTGCAGGCCTGTTCCTAATTGTAGGATGATGACTCCAATTTTGACTACATTCAATGAGGCAGTAAATTTCTCCTTAGCGTCCTCTACAATATAGGTTTACTCTTAGCATCATACATATATTTCAATGAACAGAAGTTCTTACGTGTGGAAACTCAGCTCCCCGACAACCAGGGATCAGACCCATGCCCCCTGCAGTGGAAGTGTGGCGTCTTAACCACTGGACCAGCAGGGAAGTCCCAGAAGTTCTTACTTTTAATATAAAGAAATGTATGCATTTTTTTCTTTTGTGGATGGTGCTATTTGTATCTTGTTTATATAGGTAGCTTCCAGACCAAAAAGTATGGCATCAGCTCCTCCTTTGAGGGACCAGACACACATTTTCATTCACTTCTTGGAAACTCCCATTTGGTCCTGGTAAACGGAATTGATAACTGCCCAGTGTCCTGGGATCAAGGCTTCAGTGTGGTCTTTCATCCCTTCCAGGGCCCATCATCATAAAAACTGATTGATTCCATTTTTCAAAGGGTCTGGAAGGTGTCCATTATTTTGATACCTGCAGCCAAGGCCCTAGTATAAGCCCTTCCTACCTTTCGATTAGACTATTTTAATGCAAGCTCAGGGTCTCCCGGACTGGACTCCGAATGCTCTCATCTTTGGTTTATCCAACACATTGCTGTCAAATAACTTTCTTATAGTGCATAGCTGATCATAACATTATCTCTCTGTGATTTTCCCATGGCTCACAAGGAAAGATCACTCTCCCTTGCTGACCTGAGACCCACCCCCTCCACGATCTGCACCTTACCCTATGCACGAGTTCACCTGCTCTACTCACTGCATGCTGATTACCATCTACTCTTTATGTTCCTGGAACTGATTTTAGTGTGTTCTGCCTACTTGGAAGGACTTGACCCCAGAGACAGCACTGTAAAAGGTCACTGTCCCATTAAGTCTCAACTCAAATGTTATCTACTCTAAGAATCATTTCTGGATCCCTGTTTACATCCTCCTTTTGGAGTTATTGCTCTTGGAAGTAATTTCTCCCTCAACTTAAATCCCACTCATGTTTTTTATCTCCCATCCTCAGTTCTTTGAGAGGCAAGTTTCTTTGGGAGGCAAATGAGTTCTTCTTTATTTGAAGAATAAATTAATGGAAAGAGAAGATGGGAATAAAGAGGAAAGTGGCAGGGGAAAGAGGGAGAGGGAGAAATAAGGAGAAAGAACTTTGGGGAGGAAAGAGAAGGGAAAAGAAGATGTGGTGGGAGGGGGAGAAAAGGGAGACAGATGAGAGGCCTGAGTTGAGGAGAAAGGGGAGAAGGACCACAGCAAGGGAGGTGAGTGCTCAGCAGAGACACCAAGACAACCTCTACCACCAGATATAAAAATACTCAGTTTAACAGAGTGTGGCCACACCAGGAATAGACTAATAGAACAGACCTGTGAGCATATAGGGAATGTAATTCAAGGTGGACCCGGCAATCAGAACAGGGGACAAACTACAGAGGCATCTGATTAGTGATATGGAAAAGAATGAAACTGCATTCCCATCCCATATCCCCCCCCCCCACACTAATTCCATTTAGTTTAGAGATTTAAAACCAAAAGGAAAAAAAAATTAAATGTTTAAATAAACAAATATGAGAATAATTTGCATACGTAGGAAAGAGAAGGATTTTTTTAGCAAGATACAAACAGCACCATCCTTATAGGATGGTGTAGGAAATGTAGGAAAAAATTCATACATTTCATTACTTTCAAAGTAAGATCTTCTGTTCATTGAAATGTACCATGTTAAGAGTGAAAAGACAAGTCACAAGCTTGAAGTGTATACATGTAACATATATGAACAACGTAGAATTAATATGCAAATACACACTCATACAAACATGCGTATTTATACATTCTATAAAAAATTAAAAATAATTAAAAAGTTGGGCAGGTTTTATTCAGTAGTGAACAGAAAATAGATGGCTTCTAAACATGGGAGAAGATATTTAGGCTTTTTGTTAATAAGGAAAACAAAAAGGGTATGAATGAAATGCTCATGGTAGACAGGGAGACCTCCGATTGGGGTGCACCTTGCTACACCCACTTTGACAAACACTTGGCTTTAAATATGTTACACGGACATAAAGCCTTGAATTAGAGAACATTCTACTAAGAGCAGAGTCAATTTCCTGATGCCCTGACTCCTCTCTCACAACTTTCTTCCAAAAATTGAGGGTTCAGGATTGGCTCTGTAGTTATATAAATATAAAGCAAGTCCCCACCCATCGTCCTTGGCCATTACAGTGAAGTCACCATAAATCTGAATGCTGATGCTGCAGATTAAGATGCCAACTATTCTGTCCAGTGATGTAAGTGGGTGTCTTCAGCCAGAACCATGCCCTTGAAGAGGGTGAGAAATGTTTTGCCTAAGTGTGTATCTAGAGCTGGTAATTTTCCAAAAACAAAAGGAATCGGTTCCAGAAATTCTGAGAGCTTTCTCAGCCTCTCCAAACTAAAAGCTGCCAGCAACCTCCTAATGGCAGTTCCAGCAAAGAAAAAAGAGATTCTGTCTTTCCTGGGTACCAGCATCATACCTGCTTCACAGATAGTCTGTATTCTGAATACATACCCTAAACCAGATGTTTTCCTTTATATCAAATAAATTGAAAAGAATGGTTGAAGCTTTAAAAAAAAATTGATGGTTCATTCAAATATTCAAAGAGAAAACTACACGGAATGTACACATAAACATTACCCCCAAAAGAGAAAAAGGGAATGGCAAAAGAAAGTGGTTGTTGATGAACACAGATGTGAAAAGTATCGCCACTAAGAAATGGGTGGATTCTATGCTCCAAGATATTCCCCAATAACCCAAAAGGATATATGAAAAGTTTATTAGAACTACCGTTTAAAGTAAGTTAAAGTAGGGCTTAAAGAAGAAAATGACATTTCAGATGTTTAATTGGCAGATGTCAGAAAGTAAGTAAAGGAGGGAAATAAAGCCATGAGAAAGCAAGATAGAAAAGAAGTTGACAATCTAATTAGGAACAGAGAGGAAAATTGTAAGAAAGAAAAGCAAAAGTTAAAAAATCTATACTTTAAAATAATTTAAGTAATAGGAAAAAATAATAATTATAGAAAGTAGACAATGGGATCCAATCGACACAAGAACATGGTTAATAAAGAGGGTAATGGAGGAGAATGAATATTCAAGCATATTTTTCTGAAATACCAGGAGATAAATTTCTGGATTTCTAGGGTCTGCGGTAAATAGTTGGTGATGATGGGGGCACTACCCACCCTCTGCACCGTGCACATGCCACTGCTCACACCGAGAGGTGGAGGGTGTGTGCCTTTCATTGACCTTGTGACTGGCTTCTACCAATACCTGTGGTGGAGGTGAGGTTCAGGCACTTCTAAGCCCAACTCTTAAGAGTCCTAATGGCTTTCACTTCAGGTAAAATAATTCCACTTCAGGGAAGATTTCCTTTCCTGACCTCTCCAGGAAGAGTAAGGATTTTCCTGATGCTTGACATCTACAGGGAACTGTGAATATTTTTACCCTAATTTTCGTCACATTGCAGCAATCCCCCACCCAGATCTGAATGATCATGTTAAGATTTCTGTCCAACGAATAAATGGGTTGAATGATACATGAATGAACATCACAGAGATAGTAGTGACCACCATCAGAGAGAATAACGCCACTAAAGATAAAGAAAAAAAAAAAGGATGAGAATGAATAATCTATATTTAGAGGGTCAAAAGTAACCTGAAGAGTAAGATATTGTGGAGGTCCTTCCCACTCAGTTAACCAGATCTTGGATAAGCCTGCATGTGCATGAAAAGATTATTGGGCTCAGAAGTGAGTAAGAGAGGACAATTGAAAAATGAACTAAATCTAAATAAAAATGGAAGGAAGCTGAATGAAGGAAATTGGAATTGTTTTGATGGCATGTGATAATGCCCAAATGTGGCCTTAGTTTAGGGAGTCTAAGACAAGGTCCAAGGTCCCGCTGACAAGCTGAGAAGGTAAATACAGAAATCAGGGTGAAGCCAAGAGCCTCAGATAGGGCAAAGGAAACCCAAACTATCTACAGGAGAGAGGAACCTCATTGTTTACTCTCAGGATCTGCAGATTGAGCTTACTCAAATACAAGTTTACATATTAAAAAGAAAAAGATAACAAAACATTAAAACTTCAGTAACTTTCTAAACCCTGTGTTTTGCTTCCACTTTGGACCTATACATTTCAATTATTCCCACTTACCTCTCAACATTTAAATAATCAACTGTTATCCTCTAGGGAAAATTATACCTATAGGTACATATAAGTTATATCTATATATCTGTATCTATCTATACATCTGTATCTCTATGTATGTATTTAATTTCCAGGTTATATGTCTGTCTTTTCAGGAAATAACCAAACTTAATCATTATTTCTTGGTTCAGACATCACCATGCTATTGGCCACTCCCCAGCCTGAATCATCATACCACTTCTTTCGGTAATATCAAATTACTCATTCATTTATTCAATAAATAATTATTAAGTGCCTACTATATGCCAGACCCAGTGAAACAGGTGGGGATACAAAATAAACTCTACAAGTATGAACTCTGTTGTACTACTAGGGTCCAGGCTAAGCTTCTATAACAAAGAGACCCTGAAGTATAGAAAAACAAATAACAAAATGTTTATTTCTTTCCTGTACCAGTCTATCGACCGGTCAGGCTATCCTTAACACTTACAGACCCAACATGTCTGTTCCAGTGTTTGCTGTATTCCAGCCAATGTAAAGGAGAGCTCATGGGGAAAGAGCAGGAAAGTTCATGGACAATCGTATATGAGGAAAAGGCCTGAAAAGATCATACATCTATCTGCTCAAATGCTTTAGATGAGAGGGGAGACACATACCTCAACTGGCTGTCAGAGGAATGGGAAATATAGTCTTTAACCTGGCAGCTCTGGGTCAGCTAAAAGTCTGCCATGCATAAGTGGAGAGGAATGGATATTGGGCGACCAGAAGTCATCTGCTACATCTCTTGTCGGCCATCCTAGAATCTCCGTGATGTTTCAGTGATAAGTGATGAATAGTGACTATGCCTTTAACAGAGACTTTGGGGGCCACGGAAGTTGACCTGGATGAAAGTCATTTAAGCTGGACTCTTAGGATGTTTAGGGATTAGTAAGATAAAAGGTAGAGTGAAGGAGTGCTCAGGCAGAAGGTGGAGTGTGCAAAGATAAATGAGGGCAATTACGGCAACTCATGGAAAGTATCACTAAATCCTAGATTGGTGTCTGGTACCTAATTGTCCCTGGTACATAACAGACACTCAATACATATGTACTGGTGAATAAATGAATAATCCATTGAGTTCAAATACCAGCACCTCTATTCCCAACAAGCAGTTTTCCAGTCTCCAAATTCTTCTCGTGATAGAGAATTTCTATCAAAAATACTGGATATTTATTTATTCAGCCACCAAGCCAGCCAGTCAACTAGCATTTACTGAGTATCTGCTATTGTAAATCTTGGGACATAAAGCAATGAACCAAAAGAGAGACTCTATTCAAATGGCAGTCTATGAGGGAGGGCAGAAAATGAAAATTAGTCAACCACAAAATAAAAAATCAACACTGCGACAAAAAATAGTAAAGGTTGCCATGAGAGCTTGACCCAGGATTTGATCTAGATAAGGATGCCCAAGAAGGCTTTTCTGAAGATATGATTAAAGGACACTGAAAGATACAGAAGGATTAGCTACTTAAAAAGGGGAAGGAAAACTGTGTGTGGTAAGTTCCTTTGTAGAGTGGAATCCTGGGGTCATAAACGAGAGTCAGAGAAGCCCAGTTTGGCTGAATTGAGGCTGGAGGAAATGGTTGAAAATAAATCAAATGCTGGATGACCACCCACTAGTGAGTTTGTTAAAGACTGTTGGGTCTTGCCAAATTTTGATGTGTTCTTTTCCCCCTCACATATGAATGAAGGTCATGTGAACAATTCTTACCAATAGCCTGTGAGCAGAGCATCCCTGCCAACTTAATTAACAGCGGTTGTGTCTTCTCCATACTCTTCCTCTCTTTCACCCATGCACCTGGAGGCAAAGGGCTCTGGCTTTGTGGGTAGCACGCCTGACGTAGGGGCCCTAAACCCCTCCTTGTAGGAAGCACTGATTTCACTGACACCATAGGGATTAGAAGATCCTCTGGTCCCTTGTTGACTCATCCTCCTCTTGCGCCATCCACTCCTCTCCCTTTGGGGACGTTGCCCCAGCAGGGATTCCATTGCTTTGCAGTATCTTTGGCTCTGGTCCTTGCTCCTAGCATCTCCTCCACCCAGGTACCAATGATGGTAAATGGTATTATAGACGATCCTATGAAAGTCCTCAGGACAGACTGTGATGGTGCTGCCCAGGTTTCAAGCTTAGCCCTCATCACCAACCTCACTCGGTCACGTTCAGCCAGTAACTTACCTATCCAGGTCTCAGTCACATCATCTGTAAAATATCGATCATAAACATACTTAGTTTTATGCGTGGTGTGAGGATTAAATGAGTTAATATATATATAAAGCCCCGAGCACAGTATCTGGCACATCGTAAGCTTTCAGTAAACACCAGCTATTAATCTTATTTTCCTTATTAGACATTGAAGAAGAACTAAAACAATAGTAACAAAACTAAAACAAACAAGAAAACACTTGCACTCATGGCTAAAGAGACTGTTCATTTTCTGGTTCAATCAAGAGTTTTCTTTTTCTTTGACATGCAAGATCCTAACCTTTTCTGGACCCATGTGAATCTGGATTGAAATGCCAGTTCCTTATTTTAGGAACCTTGTGGTCATCTGCAGAGACTTGCCCATTCAGTTTATTTACTCATTGTATGTAACTGAGTTACCTTCTCCCATTTAATCTTCTAAAGGCCTGCCCCCGGTTAATTATCAACCCTGGAATGGCCTTTCTATTTGCATGGCCCTGCCTCTCTGCTTTGTATCTTTTGCCCCCTCACATTGGTATGGCCCACGCTTTCATTGGGTTATATACTGCCCTGACTTTTTTGGGAAGAACAGATGCCCATTTGAGTTAGAGACACAAAGATGTGGTGACGCTAAATTTACAACACTATGAAGCCATGCTTTCTCCCACTGTAGCTCAAGGTGGTTATTTTCATGTTTGCAAATTGGAGTAAAACCCAATAGGAAGAGTGAGTAGGAAGCCCTTTTTCTGCCATGGAGGGCATGGGGGAAGGAGCAGGGCTAACTTCAGGAAAGAAACAACATTGGAGACATGCTTAGAATTTTCTCTGCAAGGGAGGGAAGTGCATTCTAGACCAAAGGTCGCTGGGATGCCCTGTGCCTCTCAGTAGCTGTGGCCTCCCTCTGGTTGCCTGGGTAATGTATTGAAGACACACACAAGTCTGGCCCTGCACCATCTAAGGAAACCTGATTGACCTCATGATATCCACTGGCGACAGGAAAGTAAGCCGTGTAATATTTCAAGCTGTCACAAAGGAAACCACTTTCACAAAAGTTTATAGGGGTTAAAGGCCCCTCCACATTGCAACAGCTGTCACTGTTCCCTCTCAGTTCAGCAGCACCCGCCTCCTCTGAAGAGAACCATAGCAGTCCTACCCCCAGCTGGCTGTGTGGCCTGTCTCCATGGTAGAGGGCAGGCCAAACCTCCAATCAACCTCCCTCTCCTGGGGATTTCACCTAATGATGTCCTGAGAGACAAAAAATACTACAATAGTAGTAATATTTGGTCTCTGTTGAGTTCTTGTATCTCAGGCAGTTGTTATGTCTTTTATCTCTTACAACACACATCTGAATGTAATATTATTATCCCCTGTAGGGGAGAGGGCTTCCAGTGAAGTGATCTTCAAATACAACAAATATAATATATTCAAATAGACACATTCAATATGTACATGGAATAAATCGCTCTGGACACCTGGCTTATGAGGAAAAGTTATTGAGAAACATTTCAAACATATTTCCCAAGTCCAGCCTGCGTGTCTCATCTCTGCCTGTTTTCCTGTCTGGATCCGTCCTTTTCAAATGTGCTCTCTGCAGAGTCCTCTGAGTTCCTTGAAGCCTCCCACTATGACTGAAATCCTGACGGGGCCGAGGGAGACGGGTGGGAGAATGCCAGGGAAAAACCAGTGGTCCAGCAATTACAAAAGTGAGTAAGTCTGCAAAGACAGATGAAAACTGAAAGGCAAAAGGCTCTGCCTACCATGTAAAGGAATTATTTTAGATCCTTTAGCGACCTGCTCACCACAAAGCAGAATGTCTTCTGAAGGCAACATAGTGCTCTATGGATCATGGTTTCCAGCTACCAAATTTGAACAGTACTGGGACTCTCAATCGCCTTCCCCATGAATTCGACTGATTTGCACTTATCTTGTACCTTTGGATAAAAACCGTTTTCAGCTAAGCCCTTATTCTATCACCTTTCAAACCATCTACCATCCTAGCTACCAGGTAGGATAAGCACTTGTAGGAGAGCCAAAACATAAATAATACTATGAAAATGCATATCTCAAAGAAATATATCTATTCAAAGTAGTATGTACTTATTTCACAATATTCTCTTCTTAGGATAAGAATGGAATATATTGAAGACTAGATGTACTTCCTTCAATTTCAAGAAACTATGACCAATCTCTAGCTAAACAAGTTGTCTTCCTTAATACAAAACAAAGCTCTCAACCTGAATATCACTACTTAGTTTATTTTCCAAGCTTCCTCCATTTGTTTCTTTTTTTTTTTCAGAAAGGTGAAATTTTATTCATTTTCTAAAAGTTTCCAATTTAGTTTTAAAATTTTTTATTTTATATTGGAGTACAGTTGATTTTACAGTGCTGTGTTAGTTTCAGATATACACAAAGTGATTCTGTTATACATATACATATATGTATTCTTTTTCAGATTCTTTTCCCATTTAGGTTATTACAGAATACTGAGTAGAGCTCCCTGTGCTATACACTAGGTCCTTGTTGATTATCTATGTTATATATAATAGTGTGTATCTGTTAATCTCAAACTCCTGATTAATCTCTCTCCCCCTCTTTCCCCTGTGGGAACCATAAGTTTGTTTTCTAAGTCTGTGAGCCTGTTTCTCTTTTGTAAATAAGTTCATTTGTATCATTTTTTTTTAGATTCCACATATAAGTGATATCATGTGATATTTGTCTTTGTCTGACTTTCTTCACTTAGTATGATCATCTCTAGGTCCATCCATGTTGCTGCAAATGGCATTATTTCCTTCTTTTTTATGGCTGAGGAATATTTCACTGTATATATATGTCTACATTTGTTTCTGAAAGTGTTGTGAACTTATTTTTCATAATTAGGCAGTATGTCTCATCAGCTGACCAGCATATCAATATGTCTTACTGTGTTATGTATGACCCTTATCAGCAAAATACATGTTACATGAGCAATCCTGTCCCCTTTCGTGTCTGAGAGCACTTCATGTACCTCTGATCTCCAAATTGCTATCTTTAGGAGTGGCAAAGACAGGCCCATTTCTCATCTAACCTGCTTCCTGGCATCCCAGCTAGACTCCCTTATAGGTACTTATGTATCTCTTTGCCTCCCTTGTAAGTAAGACGTGACCAAAATATTGCATTCTCCCATCGGAACAGGAGTGCAGGCGACAGCACATCTTCCCGGCCGGCCATGCATGGTCCTCCATGCCCTTCCTCTTCTGTAGCCTGAGGCTGATGAAGCCACCTGTCAGAGAGAGAAGGCTTCAACAACCTATTGATCAAGAACCTATTTTATAATAACTTTATATGGAGTATAATCTGTAAAAATATCAAATCACTCTGTTGTGCACCTGAAACTAATACAATACTGTCAATAAACTATACTTCAATAAAAATAAAAATACCTCTTTGGGACTTTACATGAGCCAAAAATGAATGCCTGCAGGTTAAGACATTGAAATGAAGGAGGTGATGGTGTTAGAATAGTATGTACTACATAAACCAATAACCCAGCCAACACCTGCCTTGGGCTCCAGACCTGGATTTCTAAATATCTCTTGTCTACTCATAGCAAGCACAGCATATCCAGAACTGAAACAATTATTTTGGACTCCAAACTTATCTTTCTCATTTTTAATCACCACCCACTCTACTTACCAACCTAGGGATTTTGGCTCATCCTCTCTACCAGGGCTTCCACAGCTTTGGCACAAATACAATCATCCGGCAGACTTCTTATAACACTGAACTTCGCACCCCCCCCCCTCGCCGCACTTCCTCCATCCCACTGACTCTGATTGAGGAAGTCTGGGGTGGGGAGTGACCCCAGGTGATGCTGATGCTGCCACTGACCACACTTTGAGTAGCCCTGCAGTACACCGTCTCCTCCAAACCATCTCCCCTTCCCCTTCCAATTTGCTCTGAGTGCTAAGTAGCCTGCCCCCCAATTTACCTCTTAAACCTGTCCTCTTTTCTTCCTTTTTCTCTTGGCCTATTTTTATCTTCTGTTATGTTTATTGACTTGGTAAGTGGTCTGCCTCCTTCAAACCCATTCTTCAGACAACTGTCAGAGTGGCTTTAAAACCCACCCAACCCACCAGCCAACCAACCAACCAAGACATTGTGTATCTTGGTTTTCCCATTTCAAAATACTTAATATATTGATTTGTAAACTTCTTCCTTCTTTAATTAGTGTAGTTTTCCTTACACAGGAGAACTCTTTCCTTAATAACATTTTGTGGATGAATGAGGCTCGTCTCTGGCTGAACTCTGAACGGGGACTGGGATCCTGGTACTCAGTCCCCTTCTTTCACCCACGTGGCAGTGTCTGATGGATGTGCTGGTAAAACCTATGGCTTCTCAGAGTTTGAAGATGACTTAATCAGATGGAGTCTCAATGTTCATTAAAAAAGAGATACAAACCTGACAGCATGGCACTGATGAGTCGTCATCTTCCAGCTCCAATTTAGGTGTTCAGTTTCATGTCTTGACTCTTTCTTTCCTTCTGTGGATGTGAGCTCATCCTGGAGCCACCTGGCTGCTCACAGTGAACTCTTATGCTACCAAGTGTGTACTTTCCTTTCCTTAGGATGCCCTGGGCACACACCACTGAGCCCAGCACTTGTACCCCATCACCAGGAAAGCTCTCTCAGCTTCTCATCCCAGGACCCCCATCACCCCAAGATGGAGGTCTTCATTTTATCTTAATCTCTGTTTGCATCCCAGTCAAAATTGCCATATGTTTTTTTGAGGACTGAACTCTATGAAAGTAAACCCATGTCCTTGTATACGTTTGTATATCATCATTTTTTAATATGGAATATGGACACATGTGTTGGTAATAAATGTTTGCTGTGCCCTAGAGCAAGATAGGATGGTTAGCCATCAAGATTATCCTCATAAATCTTGTAGGATATAATTTAGAATCATTACAAGAAATAATTTCCTATTATGACAAAGAAATTAAGTACTGTGCAATAGTGCCACCTGTAATTATTCTATGCTTTTTATTTATAATACAGTAAGTCCCCTACATATGAATGAGTTCTGTTCCAACAGCGTGTTCATAATTCCAACAAAATTAGCCTAGGTACCCAACTAACACAATCAGCTTTGTAATTACTGTACTGTAATAGGTTTATAATACTTTTCACACAAATAATATATAAAAACAAACACAAAAAATAAAGAAAACATTCTTAATCTTACAGTACAGTACCTTGAAAAGTACAGTAGTGCAGTACAACAGCTGGCATACTGGGGCTGGTAGCAGTACCAGCTACATCACTACTGCTTTTACACTTGCTTCTGGACATCCTGGTCTTGGAATAAAGATACTATACTACTGTACTCTATACATTACGGTGCAGTAAAGTACACAAAAGCACAACCACTTGTAGAGGATGCATGCACATGACAGTGTATGCCAGACCCGTGAACTAACTTACGTGATTGGACATGCAAATGCACGTTTGCATCTTTGAAAGTTTGCAACTCGAAGGTTTGTATGTAGGGGACTTACTGTAAATCAGAGGAAAGATAACTTCATTGTATTAGTCATTTAAGGTCATTTGGCCATCCAACCCTTCTGATTGGAAATCTATGTCTTCAAAAGGACTCAGTTGCAATTTATTTTAGCCATCACAAGTGAGACATTATCCCCATCACAGTCTCAATGAATATGACTCCCATTCTACATATTCCTGGGGTGTAACAGAGTTATTATGCCAGAGTCACATGTAAATTTAATTCTCTTTCAATCTCATTGGACACCCCTGATTCCTCTGTGACCACCTCTAGCAGCAAATGGCTGATGAACTAAGAAATATTCTGTGCTGGAAGTAAGTATATTTCCCCCCTTAATTTGGAAAAACATGCCTTACTTCAATGCAAGAATTTTTAGTGTGTTGCCATTATATCTTAGCATGAATGGTAAATGACACAGACCTGATAAGTCGTTTCCAAGAAAGCTGGAAGTTAATTCAAAACAGGAGTAACCTCTTCCCCAATATATGTAAAATTGCTGCCATCCTGAAGTTCTGACTCCCACATGGATTACTAATTTCCAATAGCATGAGTGAGAGTTGCACATACTTATGAAGGAATAGGCTCCCCGAATACAGTTCAGTATTTATTGTGATTAAAATGTATCACGCTTTTATGTTTTTCTGCCTTGTTATGAATGTAAAAGCTGTTGTTAAATTATTTTCATACACTTCATATCACATTAAATGTATCATTTTAAACACATGGTATGACCTGCATTGTTTTCTTCAGGCTTCCAGATTTGTGGGAGCATTTATGCTGGTCATAACAAAGCATTTGGTACTCCAATAGTGTTTACGGTGCTTGGTAGTTTTGTCTCTTTAAATTTCGAATTGGTTGCCAGTCCCAAGCTGGTGCATTCTAAGCTATAACTTTCCATCAACTGATCCAAAGGCGTTCTTTCTCCCTTTTGAAAATCATGGCTGATTAAAAGTCTAATGCAACAGCTGTTACTGATCATGTGATTGATATGTTTTTAAAGACAGATGTTGAGTATTAAAAGCAGAGCCCTGCAGATTTCTCCGCAGTCAATGAATATTTCTGAGTGGCTGCTGCTCTTTTCCCCACTTTTCCACGTGGCCTTTTCTTATTTTTTTCTTCTCTTGTCTTTTCCTTTTTTTCTTTTTATTTGTTGAACTGAAATAGTTTTAATCAAACAAGTTATTTAGAAGTATATCCAATACCCTCCATTCTCCAAAGCAAGTACTGGAATAAAATCCATCTTTGATGGTGAAGGGTTCTCTAAACTCTCAAGAAATCATGAAAATATCTTTAGATTCTGAGTAAGAACACAGATACAGTGAAATTCAGTCACCATGTACTCCTCCAGTCGGGGAGTTTCTAAATGGTCTAAATTGCCCTAGAACAGAGCATATGTTCATTAGAAAGCATATTTCTAAATAACTTCAGTTTTCATGATTTCTTAACGTGTTTTTTCACAAATCAACTCTCACGTTAGGAAAATTTTAAAAAGACATCACAAAAAAATAGGTATCTATGTAATTATAATTGAATCACTTTGCTGTACACCTGAAACTACACAACATTGTAAATCAACTATACTTCAGTAAAAAGTAAACTAAAATAGACTAAGACATCACACATGCATTATCTTAACTCTTTTTGAACATTTAAAATCATGTGCTCTCCTGGTTTTACACATCCCTTTGATAACTCCTATCCTGAAGTTTTTGTGCCTGAATTTATGACATGCAGGTGAATTTATATCATGATACGGATGGTATGCTAGAAAGTGATTTATCGGGCAGCATCTCCTAGAAGAAAGAAACTGTGCTATGAAAAAGAGAGACAATATTATTTATAGAGAATCACAGCACTTTAGAACTGCAAAGAGCTTTGGAAATCGCTTCAGAAAGATCTTGAATGTAAAACACTTGATCTTGAATGTAGAAGCTTAGGAGTGAAACACAAGCCAGAGGGCCCACAGAAGGATTCTAAGCCAGCACATTTACCGTGGTGTTTGGAACCTTCTAGGTTCTTCCAGTTTGGGTGGTCTTACAGGATCCTGCCCACCTCTACTGGTTACCCAGCAAGAATGGAAAAGCCATTAGCAAAGCCCAAATGAAATCACCACGAAAGTTATAGGACTCAGTTTTGTGATAAATAGTATGCATTTAGGTAATAACGTTCACCCCTGAATTATCTGGGGAAAGTCTCAATATTATTCCCATTCCAGGTATAAAGAGCAAAACAGTAATTTATCAAAGTGACTGAGTAACTTGAGCTTTCTGTGAATAAAAAATGTATTATTAAAAAGCAAGTTATCAATTTATCTCAGTCCTTAAAAAACAACTTCTCAAAGGAAAAGCAAGGGTGGATCCATTCAGCTCAGGGGAGAGAAATCAGTACATCTTGCTTTTTCCTCATCAGCATTCCTGAGCTGTGTGTCATTTACATGGATTTCACATCTCTACTCATGTCATTACTATTATCCTCAGCATCAGAATCAGTTTTCGTTCAGTCTGCATGAATTTAGAGCAGTTTTCAAAAACTCTCACAACCTTTTTAAGTCCCCTGGTTTTGTCTTGACATGTGCAATATTTGGTCTGGGACTAATAACTTAGTGTGGCTTTCAACTTATAAGCAGCCGTAATCGTCAACACCATTTTCACCCACAAATGTGGATTGAGTAGGCTATTGCACCAGGCACGTTATCAAAGAATGTGCTCAGAGTGGCATCTACCCAGGGCCCAAACTTTGCACGAAACCATTTCCACCCTGATCAATGAGTATACTTTATTTTGAGTGTTGGTTAATACACATCAATTTCCTGGCACTTTCTAACGAGGCTGTGGCCCCTGAAATCATATTAGCTGGGAAATCAAGGGCATAAAAAGGCAATTTATATTTAAACATCATACTAAAGTGCACAAACATTTGATTTTTCTGAAATTTTAAGTGAATTTAGTTAAATACAGTCCTAAGCTGTGTAATACACTATGTTATTGTTCCTATTCAAAGGCTTCTTTGATTTTGTAAAAAAAAAAAAAAAGAATAAACAGAAGCCCCAGGAGACCAGAAAGGGGAGGGCTCAGTCCCTGTGACCATAGCAGAGCCCAATAGGAAGGAGAAATACTGTTCTTTCCTGCAAGGACTCAGCCAATGAAAAGCCACGGCCTCTTTGTTTACACAGCCCTCTTGACTTCCTTTCTCCTCCGTAAAATGTTTTCCTTCCCTTGCCACGTGGGGCTTGTATGTGGCTCACCATGCTTGCAGACCCTGAGTGCAATTCTCTGCTGAGATCCCAAACACACCCATCTTTGCTGAAGAAATATATGGCAGTCTATTGATTTTATGTCAACAATTTCAGTCGAGGAAGATTCCAAAATACCTCACGTCTGTACTGTATCTGATAATATTTTCAATCACCAGCAGAGAAGCCATAGAAATCTCCTCTTTCTAAGAAACAACTTTATTTACATGTGAATAGGTTTACCTCAATGCTTTAAAGAAAACTGTATGATTACTATTAAAACTAGTTTAATTCAGAATTTCTCAACGTCTGCTATATTGACATTTTGGGCTGGATACTTCTTTGCTATAGGGAGTTTACCTGCACGTAGTAGGACATTGAGCAGCATCCCTGACCTCTATCCACTAGATGCCAGGTACACTCTGTCAAGAGATAAACTGAGTCATGTTAAAAAGAATTTCAGGGGCTTCCCTGGTGGCACAGTGGTTGAGAGTCCGCCTGCCGATGCAGGGGATGCGGGTTCGTGCCCCGGTCCGGGAGGATCCCACATGCCGTGGAGCGGCTGGGGCCGAGAGCCATGGCCACTGAGCCTGCGCGTCCGGAGAGAATTTCAGTTTATTTGAGCAAAAATTGATTTGCATCAAGTAGCATCCAATCTAGTAGAGAGGAAGGAGCTCCAAGTTGCTGTGTAAAATGAAATACTTTTATAAGCCAAAGGGACTGAGAACAAGGAAGTTCTACTAGGAAAAAAATGAGGCTGGTTATTGCGAGGTTCCTTTCCTTTAGGGGATGCCAGAGGTTTATCAGGTGGATGAGCTCCCTAGTGCTGATCAGGTGATTCCTGATTGACAGGTTTAAGGTTCTATTGCCAGGAGAACCAAAACTGTAATGAAGTCTCGGTTTGCTGACATGGGGCTTGACATAAATGACACCACTTTGGGCCTGTTGTATCGTTTTCTTAATAATTTGCAAGTTGTGACATCAAAAAGTCTCCAGACATTGCTAAATGTCCCCTGTTACAGGTTCACCCCCTGGCTGAGAACTTCTAGCCTAACATGTAAATTTCTGTTTTCAGGGCTCATTGCTGGAATTGTCCCTTAAGATACTGCATTTTCATTGTCAGGGTCCTTCAAGATTGCTGGTCCAACAGCTGCATGGATTTCCACGGTGAAAGATATGACTTTAATTTCAGTCCCTATATCACTAATTCCAGGAAGCAATTGTTCCTGAGTTTCTCCACAGGCAGATTGTTTCTGAAAGAGTCACTGGCTGATGTTAGGTTATTATCAGACTTCAGCCTCAGAAATTTTTTTTGTTGGTTAAATTTTAGGGCTGAATCCTAAAGTAATATACAGTAGCTTCCGGAAGTTAAATTTTTTGTGATTTTTTTTGTTTTGTTTTTTGAGCAGAGAAAGTTTTATTGCAGGGCCAAGCAAGGAGAACAGGCAGTTCACGCTCAAAAGACCTGAACTCTGATCTTTTGTGATTTAATGTATGCATATACTAAAAACCTTATAATCTGCAAATCTCAGTAAAGAACACCAAATTACAAAAGCTTGATAAACTTAAGGAAGTGTCATAAGAAGTAGACTAATTTTTTCTAATAATAAATATTTATAATGTATTTGATTTTTTATGTGGTTTTAGTTTTATTATTTTTTTCTTGATATATCACACCCAAAATCTTATCATTGCATTAAATAAAAAATTAATAAACTCCAACTTTTTTCACGTTTCATCTCACTTTATGGCAAAGTCCATAGTTTGCCAGAATGAAGCTTGTACACAAAGAGCTTTTTGCCTTATTGAAATTCTCCAACAGCAGATGCATGTAAGCCTCCAATAAAAAATAGCTCTTTTGAAAATTTAAATTCAAGCAGCTACTTCGCTGGAAGCCAGTGAATTCTGGACAAGATCTGAGAAATCTGGATGTTATTACTTAATGTAAAATTAATCTTATTTTTTCCATCTGTAAAATGGTAAAAATATCTGCTTTGAAAATGTTTATAGAAATAATGTGATTGTTGTGATATGTGAGGTATGCTTCCAGCTCTTCCAAAGAAAAGCACTAGTCATTGTGTTCCTTTTCTGTTTGTACACATCAAGAGAATATACCAAATAACTCTATAAACTGTTGAACTTACCTGCTTAATAAATGCCCTTTGATGGCTGTAAGAATTTTAATCAGTTCAAAATGTCAACACGCCTGTGTTACCCTAAAGCTGGCATACTGTTAAAACATAGCCTTATATTTCTCATTTAATAACTTTAGACTGGGTGAAAAAGGCTTTCTTTCTTACTGTCTAGAACAACTATACTGAAACCAGGTATGGTTATATTCACAAAACAAACAATGCTTGATCTACTCACTTATGATTGTTGGCTGTTGCCCTGCTGCCTTTCTGATAGCTACATTCATTCCCAGTTTTGGAACAGTGCTCTCAGATTAATCATATTCAATTTGGAATATAGAAATGTAGCTCAAGAAAAGAAAAAATAAAAGGTGTCTTGGAGAGACTTTGGGTTTTGTGAGCAGATAGTGAAAAAATGGATGAGAAAAAGGCAAATACCAGGAAGATATGTTAAAATTTTATAATATATATAATATATAAATAAATATATATTTTACAAATTTATAAATTATATAAATTGATTGATTGATCTCATTCTTTTTTTATTGAAATATAGATGATTTACTATATTGTGTGAGTTTCAGGTGTACAGCATAGTGATTTGGGATTTTTTTGTAGATTATATTCCATTGTAGATTATTACAAGATAGTGGGTATAATTCCCTGTGCTATACAGTAAATTCTTGTTGCTTTTCTATTTTATGTATAGTAGTTTGTATCTGTTAATCCCATACTCCTAATTTGTCCCTCCCCCTCTCTTTCTCCCCTTTGGCAACCATAAATTTCTTCTCTATATCTGTGAGCCTGTTTTTTACATACACCTCATTTGTTTCATTTTTCAGATTTCACTAAGCATTATATTCTCTACGTCCATCCATGTTGCTGCAAATTGCAATATTTCATTCTTTTTTAATGACAAGTAATATTCCATTGTAACTATATCCATATCTATATCTATATCTATATCTATCTATCTATATATATATACATGCCACATCTTCTTGATGGGCACTTGGTTTCCTTCCATGTCTTGGCTATTGTAAATAGTGCTGCATGTATATTAATGTTTTATTAATTAAATATATATATTTATACATTTTATATATTGTATTTAAAACCACACTCATGCTTACCGTGGTGCCCTGATGCATACAGTAGGAGCTTAGTGGATACTTGTACAACATCTGATATATCTATGTAGCTCTCTGCCTCTCTCACCACCCTACACTGTGGAGTCCTGCCTTGTGTGTGTACAAACCAGCTCTCAGCCAAGTTCCCTGCTTTCTGATATCTAGGCCCATGAATTCCACCTGCCTCATCAGCCCTGCTTTGAGCTCAGCCTCTGTCAGCAGAATGGACCACTGTTCTCCACTTGGTTTCTACCTCTTCACGCTGGAGTATGGAAAGTCCTGGGGTTTGTTTTTTGTGTTTCCTGCTCTCAAGGATCATACCATCTGCCTTCTGTTGTCTGGTACCTTAAAGTGTTGTCTAGCATATATTATTCAGTTTTAAGATTATTTTCTGTGGCAAAAGTGAATGGGTGCTCGTGTCCAATTGTGGTACTCCATTGTGAATGGAAGAGGAAGTTGAAACACACATGCTGTTGGATGTTATGTCTGATATCATGGGTCACTACAATTCCTGTTTACTAGAAAATGTCAATGAGGATTTATCTAAAGAATCTACTTCCCTTTTTTTTTGGTAAGGACCTTACTCTCATCTCTTTTAAAAATCAGAGCCAAGTTGATGCTACGATATCTTGGCAAGTGACTAAGTGCTGTGTGTGTGCATATCTTTTCTTTGTTCTAATTCATTCAAGTTGATCTTTTCTTGTTTATTTAAAATGATAACTGAGCATGTCCTTTGAGCATAAAAATAACAAGGACAAAGCACACAAATAAATTCAAGAAAAGAAAGCTCTCATGAGAGGCCTGACTCTTCAAAAACAAAATACATAAACTCTACACAATGAATGGAAGCAGAATACACAGTTCCAATAAAACACTTCAAAGAGAATTCTGGTTTCTTCTTAAATTAACCTTCAGTCTGACATGTTCATAATGCCTGCAAAAGGCAACAGATTGGTATTAGAATGGTAAATTATATCAAAAGATGTGTTTCAACATGGATATTATATTAATTAATTAATTTATTTAGTCACAAGTTCAGTTTAAAAATAAACTCACTTATCAGGGCAGGTGTAGCTTAAGGATGAATTCAGAAAGTTGCAGATCTATTTCAGATTTTAGGAAAGTAGATCCCACATTCAGACTGATGCAACTGAAAGGACTTCCCATGAAATGTAGCTCTTTTGGCAGTGAGTTGTTCTACCCAAGGATTAATAGTAGCCTTTGGAAAAAGATAGAGGAAGGCTAGCAAGTTGCCTTTAGTAGCGCATATATCTTCATCTGTTTCCCAGAATTTGAGGTGGATTGAGTGAATCCATCCATACTTGTATTTCAGGGAATCTTGATGAGTTTAAGGACTTAATCCAGGGTCTTAGAACACAAAACTCACTGGTTCACAGTGTAATAAACATATTATTTTGGACTCAATAATTTAGTGTAGTTAGAAGCACAAAATAACTAAGTTAACTAAGTTCACCAGCTACAGAGAGACACTATAACCACTGGTTACATGAAAGAGGAATCTTCCAGAAAGTCAGAGCCATGGATGGCCAGATCTTAGGTGATCATGTAGTCAAGAATCTCAGGTTCAGAAGAGACTATTGCAGATCTCCTTTTTCAACAAAACACTACTTCCTTGCTTGATGGTCTTCAGCCCACATGTGAACCTCCCCATTGAGAGAGAACTTGTTATCACCTAACAATCCATTGAAGTTTTCAGAAATTTAGAAAAAGTACCTTATGGTAGGCTACGTGGTTTAGGAGAAAAAGCATGGCCTTCAGAAATTACTGAATTTACTTTAACCTTTGTTACTTCCTACTTTTCTCACCTGTCAAATGGATTTAACAAGGTGTGCCTCTTAATGTTATTTGTCCTATTTTTGAGAAGATGAAATGAGAAAGTCTTATGACTTCTTCAAATGTAGGAGATAAATATTGTGATAAATAAATACTATTGTTATCTTCAATAAAATGTGAAGAAACTGAAGCCCAGAGAGGTTAAAAGAATTGCTCAGTGTCCCACAGGTAGAGAGAGGCAGGGCTTGTATTGCATTCAACCCCTGGCCCCCACCCCTTACTCTTGGTTGATGTTTAGAAGGTGCTTGGAGCATTCACAGAGGAAGTTCCCCACGTGGAGCAAGTCCTCTTGTTAATTTTTCTTTGAAAGAAGTTGGCCTCTGTCCTACTCAGACCCCTTCACACGTGGCTTACTCTGTGTGCAAAGTGGGACAAGCAGGACATTTCAGCATTTCCTCTCTGAGACCAAGGTCCTCATTAGCCAGAAGTTCATGCCCCCAGTTGCTATACGGCATAGTGGTTAGTCTCAATGCTCTGGTGTTAAATGCCTGAGTTCAAGTCCAGGATGTCCTACTCACTGAGGATGGCCCCTTTGGAAAGTTACTTAACCTCCTTTTTTTCTGGTTTTAAATGGGGATGATGTGAATTCTCAACTCACAGCGTGGCTATATATTTCGTGTGATTGGGAGCGGTTGGAACAGAGTAAGTATTTGATAAATGCTGGACATCCTTTCTATCTCCCTGCACCAAGAATAAAACAGGGAAGAGTTTTGTGAGGTGCTGTCCAAATGGCAAAACAGGAAGAAGACCTGCTGATAAGGTGTTCTTTATAATGAACGGTTTTTCCCACTTTTGTGCGACATTATATGACAACAGTGCCCATCTGCCTAGTGCCAAGAAGGTGCAAGCCACTAAGGATGCAGCTCATGAAAAGATCCAATTTTGTCCCCAAACACCTCTGGGATCAAGCCCCCCGGTTAGTATCAATATATATTGTTTCCTGACTTCTGAGACTTAAATTAGCAGAGCTAAGAAACTTTCAGATACAAGCATAATTAATATATTAAACACACTTACCTACACTGACAGATGCATGACTCTCGTGATTAACCATTTTCCCTAGAAAATGTGTTTTCTGACCGATACTGAAGACCCCGACGATGACATCCTATAGATGACCGTGGTGATTACAGCACAGAGTGATTCATTAGCCACATTCGTTTTTAATATGTTATATTCATATTTTCATGTTCCTCCAGAAAGACGAAGGAATGATTTCTGATTCCAACCTGGACCACATGTCTCTAATAACAGCTCTTGCTGTGCCAATTTTCTTTCCTTTTTTGTTTTTTGGGTTTTTTTACGTAAAGATACATGGGTTGTTGAGTAGCTTCGATGTTCTAAGATTAAACTGATGAGATCAGGCAAGCCTGACTGCTTTGTTTTCTAGGAGTCAAACAGACTGCAAATTTACAGGGTATAAGTAGTTCAGTTAGACACGGAGGCACCACCAGGGAGACAGATGCTTATTAAGTTCATGGATTAATGCAGAGACAGCATGTAGAACATGCCTTCAAGGTCTGAAGCTTCCAGCTGTATGATTTGGACACCGCAGTTGTGGTTGTTAGGACAGGCTGCTGGCCGACACAAATAGAGCCAGTTCTAGGGCAGTTAATAAAAACCCTGCTAATTACCTTTGGTTTTGTTTGCTTCTTGATGGTTTGCTGTATATAAATTAAAAAAAAATGTCCATCAGTGCTTTCAGACTAAGATCTGCATAATGAAAAAAATGATTTAAATGTGATTCAAAAGTAACAAGTGAGGTCTTGAAAGAATCACAGAGAAAGATGGTGAAAAGTTTACAGCCAGAGTTAGCTTTTCCCCTCATTCTTAGATTGCTGATTGTAACAACCTTCTCTTTTATGTTGCATGGAGTTAGCCTTAAAAAAAACACTCGAGACACAGGGTAAATTACTTTTCTAGGCAGTCTTTTCTTCCTTTCTCCTTTCTTCTCTTACTTCGTTTATAATTTTTCTATTATTTTTTCCTCCTCTATTTCTTTATTTTGACTTAGATTCTTTTCATCTTTATCCCCATGCCTTGTTTTGCTGAATATTTGCCCACCCAGGCCCCCTGCTACAAGGATAAAGCACATTCTGATGGAAGAGAAATGAAGAGAAACTAAAGAGATCTGGTTCTATGTGTGACCCTAACATGGGAGACTGGTATTATGGGCTTAATAGTGATCCCCAAATTCATATGCTGAAGTCCTCATCCCCCAATACCTCAAAATGTGACTGTGTTTGGATATAGAGCCTTTTAAGAGGTGAGTATATTTAAAATGAGGTTTTTGTAGGGTGGACCCTACTCCAATATAACTGGTGTCCTTTCTTTTTTTAATTCTTTATTGAATTTGTTACACTATTGCTTCTGCCTTGTTTTGGTTTTTTGACCGTGAGGCATGTGGGATCTTAGCTCCCCGACCTGGAATCGAACCTACAACCCCTGCATTGGAAGGCAAAATCTTAACCACTGGACTGCCAGGGAAGTCCCTGCTGTCCTTATAAGAAGAGAAGATGAGGATACAGGCACACACAGAAGAAAGACCACGTGAAGACAGAGGGAGAAGGCGGCCGTGCACAAGCTAGTGAAGGAGGATCAGAAGAAACCAACCCTGCCAACACCTTGATCTTGGATGTTTAGCCTTCAGAATTGAGAGAAAATAAATTTCTGTTGTTTAAGCCACCAGTCTGTGTACTTTGTTAAACAGCCCTACCAAACTAATACAACTGGTTTAATATATTCCCATTCCTTCACAAGACTCAGAATATATCCCCATTCCTGCCAGGATAAATTAACATTATTCTATTCTTCAGTCAGTCAATAATTAGTTACCAAGATACATCTCATCACAATGACCAAGACAGGAAGAGATTTCTACCCTCGTGGAACTTACCAAAATGTCACAAGCAAAAGTGCTTGGTAAATAAACTTGTTAAATACATTTACTGGATTATTGGAAATATTTTTATTTTCAAAAGCAATGATGGAAAGGCCTGCATTAACAGAGGTGTCAAATTCCAAAGCTCAAGACTTTTTACATGTATTCATCCCCGTGGTAATAGTTAACGTTTATCAAGCACGTACTGTGTCGAGTGCTTTATTAGCGATAGTTTGTTTTATTTCCATTATGACACAAATAGGTAGATGCTTGTATTTTCCTCATTATACAAATAGGAGAGCTGGGACTCAGGCATTTAAATAACTGGCCCAAGATCGTGCAGCTGAAAATAGCAGCAAGTGACAAATCAGTATGTGGAAGTTGAAAGTAAAATCACAACACAATAAAGTCGGCATGTAATAGAGTTGTTAGAAATAACAGCTGGAAAGGTTTGACTGGAAGAAGTCTTCCAATGAGTCAGGCTCTGACCTTGGCCTCATGCACAGCCTCCTTCAAACACCAAAAACATGGTAAATGGAAAGAAGATGAGCAAATTAGGAAAAGGGGGAGATATATTTTGTCTGCTGATAATTTTTTTTTAATATATCTGCAGGAGGGGCTGATGTGTAAAGAGGATGAAAAATGAAGCAGGAAAGAAATGATAGTGATATAATCAGCAGAAAGTTTGGTGCAATGGGGCATGTACACCCCAAGAAGTCTTCTTAATTGGGCTTTTTAAATATCAGGTGACAGAAAGGAAGGAGCAAAACTATCTAATGGTGGTCTCCAATCCTGACTTGTCTAGAGAATTGCTCTGTAGAAATGGTTAATTTCTGATTGGTCCCAATTTTTATTTGTCTAATTAAAGGGTATTATAGTTTAATATGGATTAAATAGATTTAGTCTTTGTATATATAAATAAAACAATATTAAAGAGCCCTACTAAGAATGTTTTCTGGCATGCATGTGAGTGTGTTTATGTAAAAGTTTCTTCCTGCTTATAAAACAAAACAAAACAACAAACTGAAAAGCCATTATTGGTTGGATTTTAATATGTAGAAAAACTAAGTTTATTTTCCTTTAGGCCAAGTTTTTCTTGTTATTCAACTAAATAACGTAAGTCGTAGAAAGCCCTGAATTATTTTAATCTTTTAATTATTATAGGTGTGATATCCATGCCCAAGAAACTTAAACGTTGAAAAACAATAACATAATGACATGCAAAAAAAGTTACACATTCTCCCGTCCGCAGAAGTATTAGCCTTCCTATGGCAGCTGATTTATTATTGTTTTGTAGGAAAGCAAGTTCATGCACATTTATTGAACAAATATAGAGCTTTATAAACATTTTAAAAGCTATGAATGGACATCATCAGAAAATCTACAAACAACAAATGCTGCAGAGGGTGTGGAGAACCCTCTTGCACTGTTGGTGGGAATGTAAATTGATACAGCCACTATGGAGAACAGTATAGAGGTTCCTTAAAAAACTAAAAATAGAATTACCATATGACCCAGGAATCCCACTATTGGGCATCTACCCAGAGAAAACCATAATTCAAAAAGACACATGCACCCCATTTTTCATTGCAGGGCTATTTACAATAGCCAGGTCATGGAAGCAACCTAAATGCCCATCGACAGATGAATGGGTAAAGAAGATGTGGTACATCTATACAGTGGAATATTATTCAGACACAAAAAGGAACGAAACTGAGTCATTTGTAGAGACGTGGATGGATATAGAGACTGTCATACAGAGTGAAATAAGTCAGAAAGAGAAAAACTAATATCGTATATTAAGGCATATATGTGGAACCTAGAAAAATGGTATAGATGAACCAGTTTTCAGGGCAGAAATAGAGACACAGATGTAGAGAACAAACATATGGACACCAAGGAGGGAAAGTGGGGGTGGTGGTGGTGTGATGAATTGGGAGATTGGGATTGACATATATACACTAATATGTATAAAATGGATGACTAATGAGAGCCTGCTGTATAAAAAATAAAATAAAATAAAATTTTTAAAAAAGCTATGAAACTCTGACTTTTAAAAATTGTAGACATAATCCAAATAGGAAACATAAATAAGACTGAATGAAATGAGGATCAGGCTTGGCAGGGTGTTGAACACTTAAGGACAATCCAGTGAACAGAATGTGGTTGTTTTGCTGTTTTGATTAGTGTATAAATAAGCCAGAGCTTGTAAGATAGCTATACTAGAAAGACATTTAATACTACTTTCTTTATTCTGTATAAAGAAACCCAATCTGTAATGATGGTTACATAGGCCATGATTCAACTTTTATCTAGTATGTCAGCAGTCATAGGTTCTTACTTTCCTGTAGGACCACCACATTTTGTTCAGTTTTCATACAAACGTGCCTGTAGTTGATTGCATTTTTGTCCCTAATTGTTTGTTTCTCTCCTTGTAAGATGATCATACTTCTTTCTCCATTGAATTCAGACTTGGCTGTGTACTTTGCTTTGGCCAATGAAATGGGAGTGGCAGCGAAGTGTGATGCTTCTCAGTGCTAGTTTTAAGGGCCCTTGTGTGGTTTTACCATTGCTCTTTGCTTTTGACTTAAGAATGGCCCATCGTTGGGAGATGCTGTTCCTTAAGCCTGGGCCCAGGAATGAAGAAAATTGGAAACAGAGCCAAAACCAATCCATGCTGGAGATGTCATTTAAAGTTAAAACAAGTTTTGTTGTTGTTGTTGTATGCCACTGATACTTTGGGGGATGCTTATTACTGCAGCAGAATCTAGCTTAAGCTGATTGATACAGCATCCTAAATAAAGTTTCTTATTTGGCCAAAATACAGTTGAGATACTAAAATGAGTCACGTGGTCTAAAGTCCAGTGTCTTCCCTGTTTCTCCTTTTTCCCTTCTCTCTGTTCCTCTCAATTTCTTTCTGTGAACAGCTCTGGAGTGATAACCACTGTGTTGCTACATTTATAATCCCCGAGCATATCTAAATTAAAAAGGTGTCCCCACACATACAAAATAAATCATGAAAACATGATTAGAGGTAATCTCATCCAATGTTCTCATTGCATATAGGCCTGTAATTTGAAGTCCAGAGACACACATTGTGTTGTCCAAATTCATGCAGTGAGAGAGTGACAAAGTGAACTAGAAAGCTAATATCAAGGCTCCTGGTCCAGGGCCATTTCCATGAGAGGCTTAAGAATCCCCAAGGAATTTCAAGATGCTACAAGGAGATCTGACACAATATTCTTTTCTTTTCAACATTTGGAAAATGACTCATATACATAACAGACAGCAGGAAGACAAGAATGAGGCATTTGGGGAACAAAAAGATAACTTCTCAGTCTGTTTCTAAGAACTGAGAGGAAACACGGAAAAGGCAGGAATGCATGCACTATTGGCCACTTACCCTTGTTGGATCAAACAGTAGGGTTTCATCAGAACAAGCCAAGTGGAGCCCATGAACATAGGAATCTCCCCATACAGTTATTTTTCCATCACAAAAGAAAAAGAGGCAGCACAAACGCACAGCCAAGGGCCGTATCCTAGTTTCACTGCAGTTGGGAAAACTAAACCTCTCCCTTTGATTGTTACAATAAATGTGTTGGTACCATTATTTTTCAACCTTTCTCAGCCATAATTTCTCCTCTAGACTCAGGAAATAACCTCCTCACCACACCACCTCTTTTTGTTTTGTTTTTGTTGGGATAACATTGCTTTACAATGTTGTGTTAGTTTCTGCTGTACAATGAAGTGAATGAGCTATATGTATACATATATCCCCTCCCTCTTGGGTCTCCCTCCCAGTCTTTCTCCATCCCACGCATCTAGGTCATCACAGAGCACTGAGCTGAGCTCCCTGTGCTATACAGCAGGTTCCCACTATCTATTTTACACATGGTAGTGCACATACCACATTTTGACCCCTTCCAATACATTCCCAATCCACAGACTCATCTTTTGCAAACACAGCTCCTGTTATGTTGGCCTTCTATTAAACCATCAATCTTTCCCTAGCCATTGGGGCCAAGTCCTACAAGCGGTCTCCAAGCACCTCTTTCTCTACACACATCTTTATCTTCCTGTCTCTCCTAAGCTCCAGCTGTACTGGATTCCTCTAGGATCTTAAAACAGGCTCTCCCACTCCCGGGCTTCCGAACATTATTTTCTTTGGCTGGGACATTTCTTCCTTTGACCTCGCCTTATTTGTCCTTCAGATCTCAATTTCCTCTAGGTATCTCTGGCCAAATGCTTCACCCAACAGAACCGTATGCTCTTCCGTAGCATTTATTACACACCCATAAGCATTTCTTTAATCGTGTGGAAAGGTAGGTATCCATCCTTTCCATGGATGGGTCTCCAGCAGCTCACAGAATGCCTGGAAGGTAATAAGTCACTTAAAATTGTATTTGGTGTGTTACGATTGTCTGAAATTGTCACCAACTTCCTCAGGTTTCATTATAAATATCTCTCTTCAGGAAGGCTTTGTAAAAAGATGATTAGATGAGGGTATGGCAAGGGTGGGAAGGAAAAATAGAGGGCCAGGGGATTTGTGGTAATAAGGGTCTAGAGAAAGAACATGACAAAGTCCAGTGAAAGATGTACTCGGGATAAGTAAACCTCGAAGAAAGAGGAGAAAATTCAGGAAAGGGATATTGACCCAGCAAGAGGGGGTGACAGGAGGAATCTAAAGAACAAGAAAAACCCTTGACAGACAGAGTTAATTGATTTGAGCGGCTCTTGTTTTCCTCTAAGAAATCTGACCAATATTCAGAAATGAGTCTACAATGAAATTCAGTGTTTCAGGCCACTCAGTAGAGTTTCCAGGGGTTTATGTGTCTCTTATTTCCCCACATCCCAGGCTGGAAAAACACAGTCAGAGAAGTACAGGCTGCTCTATAGTTCACCGGGCACAAAATGCCTGACAGCTCTTTCGGGAGCTCCATATCAACAAGGAAAGAAAGCCAGCTTGTCAGATATGATCATCTCTCGCTCGTTCAGCACTGTGGCTATCTGGCCCTGGGATATCCCGTGGGGTACCACACAGCTAGACCGAGGATTTAAGTCTCCACTATGTTGTGACAAGATTCCCACGTTTTAACTTTGTGATCTCAATTCTTTCATTAGAGGAGATGTCTCTAGACCACATTGGAAGATAGAAAATCGTGCTATCATGTTTTAACTTTGTGATGTCAAATCTTTCATTAGAGGGGATGTCTCTAGACCGCATTGGAAGATAGAAAATCCTGCTATCTGGAATCTGTACACAGAAAATGTCTAAGAGCTGCCAAAATCTATCTTAGGCAATAGAATATTATCTTGTGTGTGAAAAGGAAGTATACTTAAATGGGAAGGCACATTTGTTATACACATGTTATATAACTGGTCCTGTGCTGAGCACTTTCCTATTTACAGGGAAAGTAACAAACACTCCTTTTGTCCAATGCTAAGGACATACCTTTGACTAGATTCTGATTCCATTTTTAACTCAATACTGGATATTTAAAACAATCTTGAAAAAGAACAAAATGGGTAGACTCATACTCCCGATTTCAAAACTTACTACAAAGCAACAGCAATCAAGATGGTGTAGCACTGACATAAAGTTAGACATGTAGATGGATGGAAATTACAAGGCTATCCCAGATTCACATGGCTTTTGGCGGGAGTTACTGCAAAATTGCATTGTAGAGGGCCTGAATAGAGGGCAGGGTGAAGAAATGTGGGCATTTTATCACCAATATGCAACAGTCTATATCTTCTGCCAGAGCCCTTCATATTCCTTCCACTTGCAAAATTTCTTCACCTCCTTACATATCCTCAAAGTGTTATCCAATTACAGCCTGAGGATCAAAATTCAGTATCTTGGGCTCTACATCAGGTCCTGATATGGCTCCTCTCGATTCAGAGATTTAAGGACCAAAAAGACAAGATATCTGTTTCACATCCCCCAAACCTACAAGGGTGGAAAAGGAGTATGGTTCACTTAATAATCATTCTCATTTGAAAAGGTAAGAAATGAGACATAGCAGTCATTGTTCCATAGCCTTTCAAAATCCTGTTGAACAAACATTCCCAGATTCCCTGCTCTGGCAGTGGGGAGTATTTCCACTGGAAAATATGACCTTCGAGGAACTTTCCCAGTTCTTTATTGCCTTTTTGATTTTCAAATAATTTCATTTTTAGTCTTGCAGCACTTTTGCTTACATAACTCCTTTAAGAACTTTTTAGGTTTTCTGTGAATCTGATTTCATTCAGTTCTAACGGTGAAGACTATACCTACAATTCAAGAGACAAGCCTTTCTCTAGATTTAATTATAGTTATTTAAGGCATATCAAGTTCTTGTGGGATTTCTAGAATCCTTTAAGATTTCGAGAAGTTCTTTTTTTTCCTAGCGGTTAGAAGGCCCTCTGTGAATGGGAATGCATCATAGCACAGAGCATAGAAGCATCATAAAAGATTGTATAAGCACCCACTTTACTTGATCTCCTCCTCAAGCTGTATTTTACGAACTGTTTTGCTGGCTAGAGAGGCTAGGGATAAAAAAATAGTTTTATTTTCTAACCCGACAAGGCTTTTCTCTTTGATATTTCCTCTAAATTCTTCTTACAAATTGCTCAGTTCTTTCTTTAGCCCATCTATTTCTATATCTTTTCACGCAAAGCTAGAAGCAACTTGCTGACACATTCAATATTCTAACTGAAGGTCTTCTTAACCAAATCCAAAAGTTCACTAGGTCCTTCATTTTCAATTTCCAAGTGAACACAGTATTTTTCTGCTACTACGTAGCCTGAGTCTCCTCTTTTCCAGCCTTAATACATTTTTTAAATCATTTTTTACAGGCTTTGCTAACAATTTTCTTGCCATTCTGTCAGCTTCTTCCTGCCACCTGGTTCTAAAGCCAATGCCATATATTTTAAGGTTTTTTTTATGATATTATTCCTTCTAGGTATCAATTTCTGTATAAATTATTTATTGACACAGTAAGCTACAATAATATCCCAAGTTTAATGCCCTAAGTAGCAAGCACGTATTTAATTCAGAAGTCATTTCTCTGGGCTGGTCTTGTCTGATAACCGACTCATAGGTCTACAACCAACGGGCTGGTCACCACCTCCCCAGAGGTGGTGTTTATGCCAGATGCATGGATATCATTCTGCTCCTGTCCCTTCCACATCCAACCTCTAAATCCTCTAACTTGTCAACCTCTCTTGCTCTCTAGAGCCTTAATCCCACCTTTCACCTTTTCTTTTATATTCTCTATATTCTGTGTTATGTTTCCATAAAAGATTATGTATCATAGATATGATATAATTTTGTAACTTTCTCCTCATTATAAAATATTTTAAAAAGCAAAGCACACATTATGCTTTTAATTCATCCTTGCAAGATGTACACAGGCTCCTGTACATGACCTCTAGCACGGATTATAGTAATACTTACCCGTTAACAATTCTCATACTGAGTTTTGATTTCTACAAATTCATTCTCCCTTAGATAGTCATTTTTGGTTGTTTGTTTAAATGGAAATCTAATTTCACCACTTCTCTATATAATAGCCTCTGATTGCTTCTGGGATAAAACCTAAAATGCTCTCACTCCCCAACTCTGCTCCCTATGTTTTCAGGGATCGCCTCTCAAACACTGCTCACATTGAAATCCTTGCTTTAGGGACTTTCTCTGGACAAACTTAACTGTGACATGTTCTGAATAAGCTTTGAAAGCAAATGATGAATGGATAAGTGTGAAAATGAATCATTAACCACAGTAAATATCAGCTTATGATGGAGTCAAAAACAAATATAGATTTGTATCTAAAAAATAATATTTTATTAAGAAATGTAAGGATTCAGTTTTTGAAGTTTGACATTATCGGGGAAGATAATTTCTCAACAGTGTGCTAATAGATTGTTCCTCTTGTTCGTGAAACTAAAAAGATGCTCATTTCAACTGAACCTGGTAAGTTCAGTTAGGAACTGAACTAGGAACTGAACAGTTCTGAACTGAACAGTTAGGAACTAAATTAGGAAGAACCTAATTTATCTTTAATGCTTTTACCATTACTTTATATTCTCTATATCCTGTATTACATTTCAGTAAAGATTATTTATCATAGATGTTATGTCATTTTGGAAATGTTTTTTCTCCTTATGAAGTTTTGTAATCACAAAACATGCATTCTGCTTTCACTTCATCCTCATGAGATATATACAATTTCCAAATAGTATTTTCTTTCTTTAAAAGAGTCAGGGCCTGAATTGATTTTTTAAAAAATTAGACAGGTTTCTTGAAAGCCTTTTGCTTTATTTTGCTTTATATTGTGAATGCTATTACACCTAGCAATTCTACCATATTTAGAATCGAGTATAATCTGCTTTCTATAATTCTGCTTTGCATCATTATTTTAAAATTTTTCCATTTTTGGCTTAAAGGATATAATTCTTTTTTTAAAAGTTACTATCAAATGTCCTAAGATTTGTATTAACTGTCTCTATTTATTAAATCGACCAAAAGTTCTTAAATGCTTTTGCACAAAAAATTAATAAGTTTAACCATCATTATTAATGTTTATATCATTTTACTAATCATAATAAGTACATATTTACAGTTCTATTGATCAATAGAATTTCAATATATAAAATGCATAAAAATATTTTTTCATTCAAAATTCTTTATCGGTCTCTATTTGAAGGAGAGTATCTGGATATTAATAACACATCTTAAGGCGTGCCTCGCAGTGTGACTAAGGTGGAGATGCCTGTCAGGTGTCGGGCAGCCTTTGTGTTCTCACAGAGGTCTGTGTGACCCCTGACCACGGGCAAGCACAGCCCTGACTCAAATAACAGTCCTCTGATTAAGTCCTTCAAAAGCCCAGGCTGAAGCTGAATGGGAGATTTGAGCCCAAATCTCTCTTTTTAACATGTTCTCTAATTTTGCCTCACAGCGACCCTTGAGAAGGGTATTATTCCTGTTTCACAGGTGAGAAAACTAAAATTTAAAGATACTGCATCATCTAATGAAAGCTGCTGACCTGACAAGAGGTGAGGCCAGGCCTCAGATGTAGATATGTTAGATTTTAAAACTGAACTTCTTATATATTATCTTAAGAGATCATCGTCTTGTGAGAAGGAAAAATAGAAGATGACAGAGTTATAGTACAGACTGGAGAGTAAGGAGAGCCATAATAGTTTCAAGGTTGTATCTCTCTTCACAGTGAAGTGGGTGGCCTCAACCTTCCCTCATTCTTTCTTCCAAAATTCCTTCTGGGTTCTCCTGTCCTTATTAACTCAGAGCACAGACACTGCCTTGGCAGATTCTTTATCTATCTATTTATCTATCTATCTATCTATTATCTATCATCTGTCTATCTCTATCATTTATTATCTATCTATCATCTGTCATTTATCATCCATCTATTTATCTATCTCTGTCATTTTTCATCTATTTATCTATTATCTATCTATTACCTATCATTTGTCTATCTCTATCATTTATTACCTATCTATCTATCAGCTGTCATTCATCAACCATCTATTTATCTATCTCTATCTGTCATTTTTCATCTATTTATCTATTATCTATCATTTATCTATCATTTATCACCTATCATTTATCTATCTCTATCATCTATCTGTTATCTATCTCTATCACCTATCATTCATCATCTATCGATCGATCTATCAATCTATCATCTATGTATCCACATCATACACAGACTTAATTCAGTGCCTACTCCAGCTGTTCCCGTACATGAAAACCACACAGAAAGCTCTTCTATGTCAAATCCAAGCACATCTCTGCTCTTTTCAGGTCTAGGTATCCTCTAAGTGGAGGACTGAACCAAGCCTGGTCCTGCTGCCTGGGGGAATGTGTTTGTTTATCTTAACACATCTAATAGGAGTCTAATAGGAGTATAGAAAGTAGGGCAACCAGCTGATTAATACTCCTAGAACATTTGAAATTAATCCAGAGACCAGAAAGATGGTCTCCACATGTTTTCAATTTCAATTTTCTGTTCTGCCTAATCATTTTATCATGAGGTTAAAATCATCATAATAAGTCTTAATTCATTTTATTACAGTTCTGGCATTACGCCTATGCAAAATGGTGACTTCTTTCAGTAAATAACATATGCTGAGAGGATTAACTTTATTAATGGTTCACAGAGATCTGTAGTAGAAAAATATGTATTTTTTCAGATATATTAAACACTATTTCCACTGATACCTTCTTTATAAGTCTGATAGGCATGTCAGAACTAATAAATTGCTTCTCTTCACTTCCATTAAGAGTGAAAAGAAAGGTTAATGAGTTAAATAGACAAGAGAGAAAGTAGGAATAGTTAGCTAATATGTTACATTTGATAAGTAATTTTCAAAATGCTGGTAAAGGATTCACCCAGATTGTCACAAGTACGTTGACACATGGGCTGAGTCCTGAGAGGAGAGTTGAACATGTGTTTACTCTAATGCCAGAACATTTTGGGAAATCAGCAAAAGGCTGAAAATAAGGATTTGGGCTTCAGGTGAAGAAAAACAAAAGGTGGATAAGATATTTGGAAATTCCTTTTTTTTTTTAACAAAGTATGACTAAAAGGCATGTGTTAGTGTTTCGTGTTCTTGTGAATTTCTTCAACAAAAGGGAATTTGTTGAAGATTCAACTCTCTTATATGGTGAGAATAAATGACTTCCGGTTATTATGCATAGGGGCATACCTAGAACAGAAAGCTTTCCTTGGGAGGTTTGGGGTGGTAGTGGGTGTTGTCTAATCATCACTTAAAAACTTGTCAAAATGATGTCTTGCTTATTTATTTTTTCTTTATAATTGACCTCATGTTATTTGAGAAGGCCCCATATTTTAGTTGTTTATTTATTTTACCTTTTTAAAAATTGAAGTATAGTTGATTTACAATGCTGTGTTAGTTTCAGGTGTACAGCAAAGTGATATATATATATTTTTTTTCAGATTCTTTTCCCTTATAGGTTATCACAAAATATTGAGTAGAGTTCCCTGTGCTATACAGTAGGCCCTTGTTGGTTATCTATTTTATATATAGTAGTGTGTTTGTGTTCATCCCAAGCTCCTAATTTATCTCTCCCCCCTTATTTATACATATTAGTGTAAAAATGGAGAGAATTAACCTCCTATGCAAGTCAAAAAGTTAAAAGTTTAAGATAAATAGAAAATTAAAATTTTGCCTGCAGACGTTCATGAATTCTAATCACAAATAGTATAGTTTTCCAGAACCATAGTAGTTAATGGTACCTTTAGGACCGATTTTGCAAAGTGAAGTCTCCAGTTTATGGAATATTTTACTGTGGGTCCTCTTTGGAAGAGGGGAGTGAGGTGGGACCCCCTTGGACCATAGTTGTTCCTCTGATCCTGCTGGGTCTTCTCAGTTGCTAGAGATGCAAATCAGAACTAGAAGTTATCCTTCGGTGCTTAACCATCACCTTTTTCCATCAAGGTGCTCCTGAACAGATTGCCCACATTATATACTCTTCCCATTAGGTATTACGTTCCTTGGTTTTGAACTGGTATCATTGCTTTTCAATCCTACTCTGCTTCTTGTGAGGGCAATTTTTTAAATCTTCCCAAATGCAAATCCAATTAAGTCATTCCCCATGATTCCTTATTGTTCAAATTCCTTAAAAAGGCAGATAAATTTATTTGGGGATATAGGCACCTGTATCACCTAAGCTCCCCTCCTGCACACAGGCATCTCTTTCTCACGTGTATCTTCATTTCATCCAGGTCGCCTCATCATTCTCCCTCCAGCCTTCATGCTTTAGTGTTTATTCACTTCATATTTAGTGTTCCCTTAAATGGGAATACATAACCTCCCTGATCTTTCCACTGAACTCAAAATTCAAACCAAACATAAACCCTATATTACTGAAAAGTTTCCTATTGTTGTAACAAATTTCTCCCAAAACAATATCATAAAACAACACAAGTGTATTACTTTATGATTCTGGAGGTCAGAAGGCCACAGTACATCTTACTGGGCTAAAATCAAGGTGTCAACAGGCTCCACTTCTTCTGAAGGCCCCGGGGGACAATCTGTTTCCTTGATTTTCCCAGCTTCTAGAGGTTACCTGCATTCTTTGGCTCATTGAATGGATGAATTCCTTTCTCCATGTTCAAAGTCAGTAGCAAGGCATCTTCAGTGCTGATGACCTCCTCCTTTTTCTTATAGGGACCCATGGGATTCCATTGGGTCCACCTGGATAATCGTCTCATGTCAACGTCCTTAATATAATCACATCTGCAGAGACTCTTTTGCCATGTAAAGTAAGGTATTCATGGGCTGCAGGAATTAAGATGTAGACATCTTTGGGAAGGGACATTATTCTGTTTACCTTAACCCCTCAAGCAAGTCCTCCTTTACCTCTCACACTTCTGACTCCATTTATTTTAATTAGAAAGTTAGCATATTGCACTAGGTATAGAGGCAAAACAAAAATACCTGCTGCAATTCCATGAAGGTGACAATCAATAATGATGAGCAGTGTTTTCCTTCATTGTATTTGTGTTCTCAGTCTTCATCATCAAATACCCCCCAGAAGAAACTTCTAGTTTTATAATTTGATGTATCTTGAGCTATGTCTCACATCTATTGTATATGCAAAATAGGTCTTTTGTAAGATCATTTTAATTGAAATGATGACAAGAGACTCAATCTGTTGTCATTTCTCATAGTGTTCTATGATTTATCGATTATAAAGTTTAGTATTATTTCAAAACTTTGAGGGTAAGAGCTGTTTGTTACTAAGGTGAGATTTCAAAAGAGATGGGAAAATATTAACGGCTTACCATACCATGATAAAATTAAGGCATCCTCTGAAGTTTTTCTGTCTCTTAAGGAAGTGAGGTGTACCTCCGATTAAAGGATGGGTTCTGGATTAGCACATTGAACAAGGGCTGAACTGAGAGATGGCAGAGTTCAGAGGGATGGCTGGGACCCCCAACAAAGTCTCCACTGCCAAAGGTCCAGCCAGCCTTTGTTCTTATCAAACATCGGATGTGAATCCAGGCTCCTGGACTGACTTTCTCAAATAAACTCTCTTCATTTCACTTCAATGTAATAAAAAGGACTTTTTCTTTTCCTTTTTTTTTTTTTTTTACCATTTCTCTACCTTATCCTATTTAAAATCAATAAAAACAAATATAAATTGCTATGGTTTAATCCAAATAGCCATTATAGAGATAGTTTTGTGTATGTGTGTTTTTAAGAATAGAAGGCATTTTTAAAAGGTATTTCTTTTGTAATGGGAAACCACATTTGTGAATGTCTTTGGGAATTGCTCACAGATGACAGGGCTTACTTTGTGTTGTGTTTTTGCACAGATGGTGGGTCTGTGCATGGGGGAAAGACTCATTTACTGTTAGGGTCCACTTTTGTCTACAGACAAAATTGGGTATGGCCTTATGTAACAGAAATCCAAATATTGAGTTTAATAAAAATTGAAATTCATTCATTTCCTTATTTATATATTAATTATTTCACTTATTTATTCATTCATTTTGTGATAAGAAGAAATTGAAAGGTAGGTGATTCAAGGCTGGTGCAGGGGCTCAACTGTATCCTGGCTGAAGACCCCTGGATTTTCTGAACCGTTCCCTCATGTCTGTTACACCTCCAGTCATCCTGTCAGCATTTCAGACAGATAGAAGGAGAAAGCACAGGTGCTAGTTGGTTCTCTTTTAAAAGGTTTCTTGATAAATTCCACCCCAATTCTTCTGCTCACATCTTATTGGGGAGAATACAATGGTTTCCAAGCTCAAAGGGAAGTGAGGACAGTTGAACAGTTGTGGATTTTTTGTTTTTGTTATTGTTTGTGCTTGGTCGTGTGTTTGTATATATATATATGAATAGTTTTTTTAAAGCTAGGTATATTGACCTACAACATCTAGGCTCTACAGGAGAATGTAGCAGTCTCTCAAACTAGCCATCTGCCAAAATTGTTCTCCTCTCAAGTATTTTAACTTTTAATTTTGACACTGAATCTTAATGTAAAGGTAAAATATACAATTGAAGATAACTCTGGAATGATATTGCTTGTAAAGATTTGTTCTAGGCTTCCTTGGTAGGCTTGGTTTCTCCTATGATCTTTAGTCAGTGATGATTTTGAGGAGAAAGGAACTCTTCTGTAGTTAGTAAATTGGGGTCTTGCTTTTATAATCTACTCTGTGTTTGCTTGAGAGGCTTCTAGAAGCCTTTAACAACAAAGAGAAAAGGTCCCACACTTTGTTTTTTCCTGGTACTGTTTTAAAGGTGACTCAGTCCTTTCTTCCCATGTGCTCTTGTCCTTATCAGGGACAATGTTTCACTGGGATGGGTGAAGAGGGGAAAATCCAGTTTTCTGGCAAACAGAACGCTGCTACCTTTCGTCTCTTCTCAGGCTGGTCCAGAAAAAGACACAAGAGACTAAGAATTAGAAGATAGAGCCTCTGTACTTCCTTCTGCCCAAACTTCACTTTTAAACTCACTTTCTGCTTTTGTAAATAACGGTGGTAATATTTCCCTTCCAACATTACTGGGTTGTTGTAAATATAAGGTCAGCTATGTAAAAACACGTCAAGAAATTTAGAAGTGCTGTATGAATTATAGGAAATGATAGACTTCTCAGAAGAGTTTACAAAATACTCCTTAGAGATAAGCAGAGTGCTCTACATTAACTTACCCATAAATGTTTTATTGCGAGAAACACAAAATGAGGAGTAATTCTATCTCCTAGGTGATGTAAATTGCAGGGGAAAAGTAGTGAATTGCTCAGTTCCAATCACGTGTCTTGAAATATAATAATAACTATTAGAAAAGCTTTTTCATCTAATTTATAGTTTCAAGGTTTTAAGGAAATGCTAATAACAATCAAAATAATAACTCTCAAGGAGGATTCAGTTAATCATTATACTGTTCTATGGTGTAAACGCTGTTATTAGCACCATAGTACACAAGAGGAAATTGAGGCACAGAGTTGTTAAGAAACTTGAATAAAGTCAGAAAGCTAAAAAGTATTAAAGGCAGGATGACCTGCTAAACTTCTGGCTCTAGAGTTTGAGCTATTGATCAGCGAGAGCTACACAGTTAAAAGTTTTCAGGAATAAAGACACAGACCTACTAGAGAATGGACTTGAGGACACGGGGAGGGGGAAGGGTAAGCTGGGACAAAGTGAGAGAGAGGCATGGACATATATACACTACCAAATATAAAACCAATAGCTAGTGGGAAGCAGCCGCATAGCACAGGGGGATCAGCTCGGTGCTTTGTGTCCACCTAGAGGGGTGGGATAGGCAGGGTGGGAGGGTGATGCAAGAGGGAGTGGATATGGGGATATATGTATATGTATAGCTGATTCACTTTGTTATAAAGCAGAAACTAACACACCATTGCAAAGCAATTATACTCCAGTAAAGATGTTAAAAAAAAAAAAGATCTGAAATTTTAAAAAAAAGTTTTCTTTCACGGCATCGGAAAATAAGGTTTAGTGTTCATCATTGATTGAGGAAGCATATTAAACATGTTCTGTGCTTCTTCGAAGTTTTCTGAATCAGTACTCACAACGTTACGTTCACTCAAATCTCAGGTCTATTTAGCTGGCTAGGGAGCTGGCTTAATTGAATTCCCAAAGTGTCCTGGATATCATGGTCTTTATACTTCAGAGACCACAAGGAACTGCTAACATAGACATGTAAGGACATATAGGCTTTGAGACTTGGGGAGACAATTTGTACAATTCTATTCAGTTCTCAAGAGCCCAGGGTAGAATCTGTTTGTTACTAAATGCCTGACCTTCTGGGTCTCAGCTTCCTTATCCATCAAATAGAGATAATGGTACCCAACTCACAGGATTATTGACAGTCAGATAAGTTAAAAACATATAGCACAGGTCATGATATATGGAAAACTCTTAACAGGTGTTGGATGAATTATAGCAAACTTTTCTGTGAAAATGGGGTAATACTTATAACTTGCGTTGTCAAAATGATTGGGTTGGAATTGTTTCTTGTTAGCCAATGAAGTAGAAAAAGAACCACTAATGCACAACAGGAGGCTGTCTATAAAATGAAACTCTATTTTCAAAATAAATCCCAACAGAGCAAATGTAAGTCAGCCATTAACACTTTTCCAAAACCTGTGATACAAAGTAACATAATCAAATCCTCTTCAGGCATATGTCATTCATGAGTGTTTATGAGTTGATTCTGAAAGGAATTCCCAGTCTGAGTAAGAATCTTAACTTGTCACTCAACATTTACACGTCTGACTAGATACAAGGAAGCTATTTTAGATAATCTGGAATATAATCTTGTAATCAATGTTAGGTACAGTTTAATAGATTATGTTAAGTGTAGAAAGGATATACAGCATTCTCAAAATGCAATAAACAAATTACACTATGTTATAGCTATCCTCATATAGTACTGAGTTTTCTCTGTCAGGGGACTTTTCAATTAAATCAGTTGAAGGTGTCCAAACATTGGGTCTCTAAACATTAAAACACACACACACACACACACACACACACACACACACACACTTATGCATATCCAAATTAAAAACAGCAGCTCTACAATCAGAAAGTAATTTTATATGCAGGTATGTAAGTATGTAGTAGGAGTCTACTCCTGTACTCTTTTATTGTTCATTCAAATATAATTCTCATAATGAAAAATGAGCTCTGAACCTGAATGAATCTAGTGGACAGACTGGGGAACTGGGCAAGAGGTTAAGGCAGGCAAAGCTTCTCATCAAAACGTCCCTAATTTGGGGCTTCCCTGGTGGTGCAGTGGTTAAGAATCTGCCTGCCAGTTCAGGGGACACGGGTTTGAGCCCTGGTCTGGGAAGATCTCACATGCTGCAGATCAACTAAGCCCCATGCGCCACAGCTACTGAGCCTGTGCTCTAGAGCCCACGAGCCACAACTACTGAGCCCACGAGCCACAACTACTGAGCCCGCGTGCCACAACTACTGAAGCCTTCATGCCTAGAGCCCATGTTCCGCAACAAGAGAAGCCACCGCCATCAGAAGCCTGTGCACTGCAACGAAGAGTAGCCCCTGCTCGCCACAACTAGAGAAAGCCTGCGTGCAGCAATGAAGACCCAACACAACCAAAAATAAAAATAAATAAATTTAAAAAAAAAAACCTTCTCTAATTTTTGTTTGCAGCCCTTCTTCACTTTATAGCACTTGTCTCTAGGTATATAAAGGTTCTGGAGTCAGATGGATCTAAGCACTTACATAATCTCTTTGAGTCTTTATTCAGTAACCTGGAAGTTATGACTAGTAGCAGCTGCCTCTAAATGTTGTGAGACTGATCTAACAAAATGTGTCTCAATTACCTGGCTCAATGCAGGCATTCAAAGAATAGTACTTATTATCATTCATGCTGTCACCTGGCTTGCAGGGACTTACAACTTGGTCCTATTCTCATGATGCTGGATTTTATTGAATGATACACATGCACATGCACATACACGCATATCCACAGAAATACACAGAAACACAAACATATATGTTACTGAAAGTGGGGTCTGCCTTCTTGCCACTTGAAAGCCAATACTTGGGAGGTAAGGTTGGTGGAAAGGAAAGTTTGCTTTGTTTTGGATGCCAGCAACTGTGGGGAGGGCGGACTCCTGTCAAAAGGCCGACTCTCTCCCTCCCACCCCCATGACAACCAGTGGGCAAGAGCTTTTATAGGCGGAGGGAGGGGGCTATATGCAGAAACAGCACAGTCAGCTCTGACACTCATCTTGAAATTGGTCATGCAGTGGTCCGACCAGCATCATCTTGATTGTTTTTTAAGAACAGTTAATCTTCAGTTCTAGGGTCTGTTTGTTCCCATTTCTTTGAGGCCAGTTCCTTGGAACTGTGGCAGCTTATGTCATGGCTACGGTCTGGTCGACATGTAGTTAATGTCTTCCATCTGGCGGGGGTTTCAGTATCTATAAAACAGTTCACAGGACATGACTATGAATATTATCTATAGCCCTTGAGGAGGAGCTAAAGGCCTTTGTTTAATGACTAAACTATTATTACTTGGTCTTATTTGACTGTTTTCCTTTGCTTCTGCATTTTCTCACTTCTCTGATGAAATTTATTCTTTTACTAAAGTTTTTCTACAGACAAAAGGCAGGCTGAGGACATGGGCGGGGGGGCTATCCTGGGAAGGCCCCAGAGGGTCCTGCTTCATTTCTTACATACAGATGCTGGGCAGTGGGTTTCATCAGAAATTGCAGAGCCATGACTAAAACATGGTTTCTACCGCTGAACCAATTCACAACTAATAGAGGAGATGGCAGATAAACAAATTAATTAATCTGGACGCAAGTAACTCCATGAGTAGATTAATGCATTTATACATGAGCAATGATTAGTCCCAAACCAAGGCGTATGGTCAGAGAGGGGCTGGGAAAGGAGGGGTGGGATGTCAGAACGAGTGATCAAATGCCCATGAGGAGCGAAATGATAGAGGGGGAGTCAGATAGCACTGAGAGGTTTCTGTCCTAGGTTCCTGGTGGTGGGGTTCAGCCAGCAGGGTCTAAGTAAGGCAATCAGATTTGGTCGGGGTGTGTTGAGTATAAGATGCTCTTGAACCTGAGGATGTACCAAGGAGGTTGCTTAAAGTTTCAGTATTGCTCCCAAATATTTCTGTCTATCACACAGTCTGTAAACAATGGAACATCTCTAAGTCCCATTAAAACAAACGTCCTCACCAGCATGATTGTGACAGATAAAGCTTATGATGTTCCCTCTTCTATATAATGATTTTATTTCAGCAAGAGCCTCAACACCAAAATATAATGTTTAATGATCCCCACCATAAAAACATAAATACACACACACACATGCACATACTAACACTGTAAAGTATGCAAAATGGATAACATAAGAAATTTTCTTGTTACACTGGGTCCAAAAGGGACACTTATTTTGCAACATGGTGTGACTTAGGTTCCCCTTCAAATGACAAGACTGCCTTCTCTACATTAGTGGCACTGGGTTATTCTAAACATGCTTTTCAAGGCTGCCAACTGCTATTCAGTAGTTCTTCTCTGTTAGATAGTTATTGCCATCTTGGAAGGTATTTGGATGAAACATTAGCTAGATATTTCCCAGCCCTGTTGTGCTGAGCCTCTGATGTGACATGATGTAGAGTATTCGCTGCCTGAAGAGATAAGGTGCACGTCCACAAGTGTCAGACATGAAATAAATGATTGGTTAGTCAGTGCTCTGTGACTCACAGTCCATTGACTCCTTGGCAGTGCCACATGACTTTGCGCATGTTTTGGAAGCCCAGCGAGACCTAGTGGAGAAGAAAAATGTGGATAAGTCAGTGCGTGTGTAACTCACCCCCTACCAAGTTGGCAAGTCAGCAACGGCAATAGCTGTATGATAGTTGGACTCACATACAATAAACTGTGGGAGGGAGATCTCTCACTATTCCTTTAGAAATGAAGTCTTTTTTTGGGGGGGGGACTTAAAAAAACATTTATTATCTCACTCAGTTTCTGAAGGTCAGGAAGCAGCTTAGCTTGATGGTGATGACTTGGGATCTAATGAAGTTGGCCATCGAGATGTCAGCTGGAGCTACTTTCATTTGAGGCTGGAGGGTCCTCTTCCACACCCATCCACATGACTGTTGACTGGACACCTCACCCCCTCACTACGTGGGTCTTTCCACAAGGCTGACCAAGTGCCCAAGTCTTAACTTCAGATTGGCCCCAAATCTATTTTTAATTCTGTATATGAATCAAGTAAAAGATCACCTAGAACCATGTTTATGCTACAAAGCTTATCCTGATCTCAGAACTGCATGATGTCTCCATCATTGATTGAAAGTTCCAGTTGCCACTGATTGGTAGTTGCTTGCTAGCACTTTATTTTAAGAAAGATCCTTAATGCTCTTTTGAGGTCACCCAAGATCAAGTGTTGGGTTCAATTACCAGGCTTCCCACAGTTGTTAGAGGGAGAAACACAGCTCAGAGATTCTCTGTAAAGAGAGTCTCTCCTTTGGGCTTAGATTTATGCCTATAGAGACTCAGCTCAGATCAGAAGCAGCCTTGGGTGGGCTCCATCTAATCAGCCCCCATAACCCCCTCCTGTGCATCATTTCCACACAAAATCTGTGAGCTCAAACATCTCTTCCCCATTTCTACTGATCTTTTTGAGGACTTGCTATTATATTACAATAGGCAGATCCTTTTATGAGTATCAGAGCAGGGCATCCATCCACACGGACCACGGCAGCAGAGACTTCCTGGAAAATTACAAATCTTCACAATCACCCTGAAAATTGTGTCCAATTGTGACAAAAGATCTGTCAATATCATGAACCACAGGTGAGTAGTTCCTGGAATTGTTCAAACAATAAATAAAAACGTTTTAAAATACCTGAAACTAACACAGCATTGTTAGTCAACCGTACTTCAATATAAAATAAAAATTTTAAAAATTAAAATCTCAAAACCTTCCAAAATACCTGAAAGGAAGCGACAGAAACCTTTTTATTAACTCTATTACAAGACTGTAAAATGCAAACACATTCAGCTCAAAGTCAATGTCTTTTCATGCTGAGGAAAGAAGTGAAAAGAAAAAAGGCTTAAACTTGACAGTTTCCTCTACAAGAGAAACTACAACACCTGCTCATTGCTGCTGAATACAATGGCTTTTATGCACACACAACAGTGAACCTCATAAAACAGTGTTTTCTGTTTTACAATTAAACAATTCTATCCCGTGTCTAAGACTATGGAGGGATACGCTTCAGTTGAATTACCGCTCTTGGCTCACGGTAAAAATTGTTAAAATGTGTAGAACCTGCTTTACATTAGGGAACCCCCTTTAGCCTTCTGGTGGCTCTGAGTCATATAAAGGTGCTCAACTCTCCAATGTCCAGTGTTGATAATCAGTCTGTGAATTATACAGACTCTGCAGGTTTTTCCCCTTCACCTCATCCTTGTCTTTTAGTCTTTTTGTTGTGGTTTTGTTTCTGCTTCTGTTTGCTGGCTTGACTGTGCTTTGGTGTCTCTGTGAGAGAATGGAAAATGGAGTGAAAGCAAACAAAACAGTCATTTCTTTTAAAGCTTGGGTTAAAACAGTGTCTAGAGGATCTTGACATTTCAAAGGAGGTCAGGTATTCAGGTTTTCCTGACCGCCCTCAACTTCCTGGCCTCCAAAACTGACTCCGTTGCCAAGAATTAAGGGTTTCCTGAAGAACTGGCTGAATGCATCAGAAAAACTAGCATTCCCTAAAACACGTGGACTAGAGACCCTTCATCCCATGTATACGGTACCCCACACTTTTTCATGTGTATCCCCTCTCTCATGTTTCAAAGCGAGGTGCAGCTGTACTGAGCTCCAGAGGATAAGATGAGGGTAAGAGGCAGAGCCGAGGTTTGGACCCAGTTACAAAGGCAACGCTCTTTCCTCACCTCCAAGTCAACTCTTTTTAGTGGTAAATATGAAACCGGGTTTAACAATTTGTTTGAAAGTCTCTGTTTTTATAACATGTGGTTTGTTGATCTCACAAACCCTCAAGGCTTAGCTTAGCCTCAGGATCAAAGTTTACTTTTCCCCATAGTTATGATGGTGTTTTCATATGTTATTTAAAATATATGATGGTGAAGGCACACTAGAAAATAATCTTGATAGTGAACTTTTGTTCTCCAGATACTGTACTTCCCCTCAGTGGGCTCAGTGAGGTAATGTGCAAAAGAGATTTTGCAAAATGAGGTGTCTTCCAGCTTGAGTGTAAGGGGTGCATCTGGGTCTCTCACAAAAGTGTGTTTTGAGTAGGTCTTTGACTGATTTATAATTCACTAGTTTTGCCAAATGAAGCATACGAAAATCCCCTATTTTGCCTACTGTGAATAAAGCTGCTATGAACATTCTTCTACAAATGTTTACATAAACATACATTTTCATTTCTCCTGGGTAAAAATACCTAGGAGTGGAATCTCTGGGTCATAGGTAGGTTTACTTCTAAGTAAATAAAAACACTTGAAATCATAATTTAAAAACATCTTCTCGACATCAGTGTTGTTTTCACTTCTCTCTCCTCAGGAAGAGATCATTATAACAAAGTTCTGTGGGAATTCCTTCCCACATGGCAACTTTTCTCTGTCTCCTGCCCTTTCCTTACTTCCAAGGTGAGAAAATCACAACATATTTTATGTACTGAGAGTTTGGGATGGACATGTACACACTGCTCTATGTAAAATAGATAACCAATAAGGACCTCCTGTATGGCACAGGGAACTCTGCTCAATATTCTGTAGTAACCTATATGTGAAAAGAATTTGATGAATAGATACTTGTATATGTATAACTGAATCACTTTGCTGTACAGCTGAAATTAACACAACATTGTTAATCAACTCTACTCCAATTTAAAATAAAAATTTAAAAAATGACTTGGTAGATTTAATAAAGATTTAAATTGAAAAATAAAATAAGATAGTCAAACTCAAAAGCAGAGAGTAGAATGGTGGTTATCAGGGGCTTGTGGAAGGGGGACTTGTTATTTGATGTTATAAAGTTTCGGTTATACAGATGAGTACGTTCTAGAGTTCTTCTGTACAATCTATGATTAACAATACTGTGTTGTACACTAGAACATTTTCCGAAGTGTAGATCTCATGTTAAGTGTCTTACCACAATAAAAAAAAGTAAAATAAAAGATAAAAAGAAATTAAAACAATAAAAACACACTTTACACACCTCCTTCTACTAGCTGGCTGCTTCTCTCTTCTTCCTGGCTCATGCTGCCAAGTAGGAGACTCTGAGCAGTTCAGCTGATCACTGTCACCCTACACTTGGCCAGCTCTCTCACGCGCACACAAAATTGGTTGCTGGACCCTACGATTGGCTGAGCACCCTAAGGCAAGGAGGTATCTTCCCGACATCCCACTACTTGTAAGCTTCACATGAGCCTCTCACCACCCACACAGCTGCTGGCCAGACGGACAAGGCTGAGGTTTCTCTCAGTGTCCTGTCTTCTGATGCCACCTCCCAAGATATCCGCAATGAGGCTGCTGGTGCCCTGGAGACCTCATGCTACACACAACTCTTGGGAAAAAGAGTTCAAGCCTTCTCTGTGCTCTTCTGCCTACAGTCTTCCTCCCCAAGGAGGAGTGACCTTGATAGATTGGTCAATTTCCAGGCCACGAATTCCCATTTTCTAGGGGTGGATGTTTCCAAGAAAATAAAAATGAAAGCCCTCCTCTTCATAACTTCTTTCCTCCTTCTGAAACTGAGAAGGTCCCTGTGGGACTCCTGGGCACAAAAGGAGCCCGTTTGTCCCCCGTTTCTTGTAGGCAAGACTCCAGCCTCCGTGACGTTCCCTGAGTTCCAAAGGGCAGATTCGAATAGTTGCTTATCAAGGGAGGAGAAGCCAAGAAACCACCTGAGGCGAGATTAAAGGGACCAGAGAAGCTCGTCAAGATTAGGAGACCCTGCACACACCCTAATCGTATCAGCAACCCCACCTTTGAACTATTGCTATAAAACTCCTCACCAAATCCTCCCGTGTTGGGACACACAGTTTTGAGAGGCATGAGCCTGCTGTGTCCCCCTTTGCCTGGCAAAGCAATAAAACTATTCTTTTCTACTTCACCCAAAACTCTGAGATTTGCTTTGGCACTTGTGCACAGAGACAGATTTCAGCATCATTTCCATCCAACCAGACTAGTGACTGAGGAAGTCCAGGCAAATGGCCAGTCAGGCACTCTCTCTCCCCTGAGATGTTGTCTTTTTTATCTATTTGGTGTCTAGACCGGAATTACAACCAGCTGGACTCTAGGCAGGTGGGTCAGCACTCAGTCTCACTCTTTCTCTCTGACCCCTCTTCTGGCACTGGTGGGGATGCTTGATTCAACCTGTCCTCCCATTGTACTGGTAGGCTCTGCTGCTTATTAAAGAAATCAGCACTTTCTCAGCTCAGTCTTCCCAGGTGTGTGGTTTCTACTGTTGTGTAACAAATACCACAACCATAGCCCCTTAAATCAACACCCATTCTTTATTGCATAGTTTTGTAGGTCAAGTTTGCACTGAAAGGCTCCTCTGGTCTTTGGATATTCAGGACAACATTGGCCCAAGTTAGATCCGGTAAAGGAGCACTTGATGAGCTAATTGATGAGTTTACAACAGCCCTGCCTTAGAACTCAGGACCCAAGCTCTAGTTAGCGACGTAGTATTACTTTGTGTAGCTAGCATCGATCTTATGTTCATATTGCAACCGGGGGTTTCACAGGAAGAAAGATAATTCTGTTGTGTTAGTACAGGTCCTCCAAATGATAAATGCTAAGACAGGGTTAAGCTTTCAAGAATTGTCTTAGGGGAAAAGCCTGTGTGAAGGAAAATGGGGTTGGTTGGGAGGTGGGAAAGGCTGGGAGAGCAGTCAGACCCAGAGAAGAGAGAGGGAAGGAAAGTTAGATAGAAGTGCCTAGACTTCTGTACTATCTAAGGAAGGCTCAGCAAGGCTGTCAAGGGCTCTTTTAAATTTTTTATTTTTAAATTTTTTATTGAAGTATAGTTGACTTACAACGTTTCAGGTATACAGCAAAATGATTCTGTTATGTATGTCAGGTTGGCCCAGAAGTTCATTCGAGTTTTTCCATTTTCTTATGAAAAATCTGAATGAAATTTTTGGCTAATCCAATAGGTATATCTATTCTTTTTCAGATTCTTTTCCATTATAGGTTATTACAAGATATTGAATATAGTTCCCTGCGCTGTACGGTAGATCCTTCTTGGTTATCTATTTTATATATAGTAATGTGTATATGTTAATCCCAAACTCCTAATTTATCCCTCCCTTCCCCTTTCCCCTTCGGTAACCATAAATTTGTCTTCTATGTCTTTGAGTCAGTTTCTGTTTTGTAAATAAGTTCATTTGTGTCATTTGTTTTTCTTTTAGATTCCACATAGAAGTGATATCATGTAATATTTGTCTTTCTCTGACTTTGTATGATAGTCTACATGGATAGACCTAGAGACTATCATACAGAGTGAAGTAAGTCAGAAAGAGAAAAACAAATATTGTATATATGACTTATATGTAGAATCTAGAAAAATGATACAGATGAACTTATTTTCAAAGCAGAAATAGAGACACAGACTTAGAGAACTGACATATGGATATCAGTGGGGGGATGAATTGGGAGAGTGGGACTGACATATATACACTACTATGTATAAAATAGATAACTAATGAGAACCTACTGTACAGCACAGGGAACTCTACTCAGTGCTCTGTGGTGACCTAAATGGGAAGGAAATCCAAAAAAGAGGGGATATATGTATACTTAGAGCTGATTCACTTTGCTGTACAGCAGAAACTAACACAACATTGTAAAACAACTATACTCCAATAAAAATTAATTTTTTAAAAAAAGGACTCTTTAAGCTAAAGTTTGGAGTCCCCTGTCACTCAGGAACTGGTTAATGTGTCTAAGGCAGGGCTTGGTCAATCTTAGGCCCCAGCCTGTACTCAAAGGTTGGCAAGGAGCAGTTCTGCAAAAGACATAGCCTCAGGGAAAATGCAGCTGGGTCTTTGGTCAACTAAGCTCCCTCTAGTTGAAGGTGGAGAGGCACACACCCATGACTACCAGACAAGCTGACATGGATTTTGGTATTCCTTGGTCACCTAATCAAAATACCTAATAAATGCTGACCTGAAAGCACTCCAGTTTATTGCCTGACACATGGATAGCCCTGCATCCTCTGGGCCTTAGGCTGCAGTCATGTGTCCATGCCCTTTATTAAAGGAAGCCAGCACCTTCTCACCCCAGTTGTGGCAAGTGTGTTAGTTTTCTACTGCTGTGTAACAAACACCACAACGTTAGCACTTTAAAGCAACACCCATTGATCACCTCACCGTTACATAAGTCAGAAGCCTAGGAGGCCTCAACTGGGCTCTCTGTTTGGGTCTCATAAGGCTGAAGTCAAAGTGTTGGCCAGATCAGACTCTTATTTGGAAGCTCTGGGGGTGAATTTACTTCTAAGCTCTTTCAAGTTGTTGGTAGAATTCAGTTCCTTGTGGTTGTAGGACTGAGACTCTGGTCTTCTTTCCAACTGTCAGCCAAGGCCACTTTCAGCTCCTGGAAGTCTGCCTTCAGGTCCTTCCACCTGTCCCCTCCAACTCTGCAAGGATCCTCATGTCAAATTCCTGCCCAAACACTTTCTGATTTTAAAAGGCTCATGTCACTAGATTGGGAACCTGGAGAATCATCTATCTCTAGGTCAAATATTAATAACCTTATGTACATCTGCAAAACTACTTTGTCATGTAGTATAACATAATCACACTAGTGAGATCTCATTACATCCATAGGGAGTGATCTTAAAATGCTGGCTACCATGCAAGATACTCCAAGGGGGCTTCTTCCAGTTCATGCTGCTTGCTTGTTTCTCCTGAGTCCCTCTCCTCCACCATCCTTTTCCTCACATGACTTTATCCCGTACTGAATGCAACACCTTTTCCATAATCCATCAATAGTATAGCAAATAAAAAACTAATATAGGGCTTCCCTGGTGGCGCAGTGGTTGAGAGTCCACCTGCCGATGCAGGGGACGCGGGTTCATGCCCCGGTCCAGGAAGATCCCACATGCCGCGGAGCAGCTAGGCCCGTGAGCCATGGCCGCTGAGCCGGCGCGTCCGGAGCCTGTGCTCCACAACAGGAGAGGCCACAACAGTGAGAGGCCCACGTACCAAAAAAAAATAAATAATAATATAATGTGCTTTTACTATCTGTTGGAGTACTAGTAGGAAATTATATCAGAGCATAATAAATACAAAATATTGAAATAAACATGAAAAAATTCGAAACTTTCTTCCTGGCCAAATCCTAATACTTGTTCATGACTGTCTTGTCAGGGTCAATTTTTCTTTTTAAAGACCTCTCCCTCCTTCTCCTGTGTGCTAATCATCAATGACTTCTTTAGGAGACAATGTCACAGTTCACCACTTACCCCCCCACTATCCAAAGCTACTCAAGCACACATTCTGGAGTTTTCTTAAGCAAAAGAATCATCAACCAGGTCTTCATTCTCAGCCATAGTCTCCATCCATGCCCTCACCTCCATTGGGATATAGAAAGGGGTTTTAAAAAAGATTTATTCTATCCCTGTATACAGCAAATCACTAGAGGTATAGATTTTTTGTTTTGTTTTGTTTTGCTTTCTTCCAGGTAAAGAAACTCACCATCAACCCCACCAGCTCCCAAGGAGAGCAGCACAGCCTGAAGTCCTTGTGTGTTTGTTGGAGGCTAAAAGATTGTTTTCTATATCCTAGTGCTCTAGTCATGCATTCCAAAGTAGCGTGGCTTTGTGCCCCGCTTAGTATAAAATAGTCCTCTCATCTCTACTCTAAGGACTCTCTCTTCCTAGAACATGTGTGGGTCTTTCAGGCTTTACATGGAAGGAAATCGACAGACATGAGATGCCACCTTCTCCTTACAACAGAGGGCCCCTTCCTTGCCATGTCTTTCTACTCAAGACGTTTCCCCCAGCCCTTAGTGCAAACCAGGTCTTGACGAGGAGTCTGCCCATCATTCACCAATGTGTCTGAAACGCTGCAAAGAATATGGACTCTACCAGTTCTGGAATAACCTACACAGAAGAATTTGCAAATTCTTCTTTTCCCTATGTACCTGGACAGAGGGTCTTCTAATCCCAGCATGGAAGTGCTTTACCAGTCTTACTGGTCAGATTTGAAATTGCCCCTTTCACTTCTGGTTTATATGGTTGAGGTCAGAGTGTTAAGGTTTATGTGTTACACAGAAAAGATTCACTGTTCCTTCTTGTTTTTCTTGTCATAAAGAGTACAGTACCAGAGTGGCAGAACTTAATGAATCAAGTCTTTAGACTGACACTCCAAGCAGCACCTGCTGGCAGCTGGAAGTGACCTTGCTATAAACCTCCTCCCCCAAGGTCAGGCCACATTCACACTAGGGCCTTGTGAACTCACTACCCTTTAAACTGATGATAAGTGTTCTTGTTTAAAAATGAGGTGTTTTAGGTCAAAATTTTGTTTTCCATGTGTTGAATCCTTCCCTGCTATCAGTGCTAAATATCTGTAAAAATAGAAAAGCGATGGTGAGCTGCATTTGTGTGTGTGTGTCTTTTTACTGTAGCTCCAAGATTGTACATCGTTTATATGCTCTGCCTACATTATGTTAATACCTAAAATAAACATGGGAATTTGATTCACGCTTAAAAGTCTTGCATATGCCAGGGATAGTAGCCATGTTTCCAGCTGGGAAACCAAAGTTCTGTAGTTATAATGGGCATGACAATTTCTGTGATTTTTTTTTAATTATTTATTTTATTTTTGTCTGTGTTGGGTCTTCATTGCTGCGTGCAATCTTTCTCGAGTTGTGTTGACCGGGTGCTACTCTTCATTGTGGTACACGGGCTTCTCATTGTGGTGCCTTCTCTTTGTTGTGGAACACAGACTCTAGGCCTGAGAACTTCAGTAGTTGTGGCTTGCGGGCTCTAGAGCACAGGCTCAGTAGTTGTGGCACGTGGGCTCAGTAGTTGTGGCTCACGGGCTCAAGAACACAGGCTCAGTAGTTGTGGCGCATGGCCTTAGTTGCTCTGCGGCACATGGGATTTTCCCAGACCAGGGCTCGAACCCGTGTCCCCTGCATTGGCAGGTGGATTCTTAATCACTGTGTCACCAGGGAAATCCCAATTTCTGTGATTTGACAAACAAATCAAGGAAGGGGTAATTATGATAATTCCTATGATTTGACAAGCATTGCCCATCACAAGCACTGAGGAACTGAATAGTCGGCTTGACTTTGAAAAGTCTTTTAGCTGCAAAATGTGAAATTATTTTCTCTGTTAGTTCCCTAACGAAATAGTGGTAAGAAATGTGTGACAGTTACTTTTTTAAGTTTTTCAAAATAAATGTGATTTTTCTAGAGACACTCTTTTAAATAAGTTCGGATAAAGACAGCCTGCAAGACAGCTAAGAAAATGCTCTACTTATCTCCGGGCAGAAAAATTACAGTACAACCAATCTTGCTTTGAGAAAATGCTCATGAAAAACATTTTACAACAAAAATTTTATTGTCATGCAAACAAGCATGGGATTTGATAAACAAAAAAGTGCCTCAAATTAAGTTTTCTTGTTGCTATCCAATCATTTTCAGGATTTGCATAGAACTTTACACAGGAAACTCCATCTACATGTTAAAGAGAGTAGATTCAGTGATCCAATAACCTCAGAATTTACTCTAAACAAATTGCCTAAGAACAGCAATATTTGGTTAGTGTTTTCTCTGTGTCAGGCTCTGTGGGATAGATTATTCTATTGAAGCCTTACAAAACCATTTCAAAATATGTATTTATTTATTCATTCATTTGTTCAGTTAGTCAATCAAAATTTTATTCATCTCCTGATCTGTACTAAGCATTATTCTGGGTAGTTAGTAGGTATCAGTGAAGAAGCAAACCCCTCTGCAGTCAAGGAGCTTACATTCCAGTGGCGGAAGAGAGAAAATAGGCAATAAATATATGTAAATTATGTCACCTATTAGAAGGGATTAATTTCATTTTACATTTCAAAAGGATGTCTCTCTTTGCCTAATGAAGGCTATAGGTAGGTAGCCAAAGGAAGCAGGGAGACAGAGAAATGAAGTAAGAGGCTTTCACAACAATTCACACAGAAATGAGGGTGACCCTGACCCTCATTTCTGGTAGGCTTTTTAAAAATTTTATTTTATTAAAGTATAGTTGAATTAACATGAACAACATTAACAATGTTGTGTTAATTTCTGTTGTACAGCACAGTGGTTTATATATATATATATATATATATATATATATATATATATACACATATATATACACATATATTCTTTTTCAGATTCCTTTCCATTATGGATTATCACAGGATATTGAATATAGTTCCCTGTGCTCTACAGTAGGACTTTGTTTTTTATCCATTGTACATATGTAGTTTTCATCTGCTAATCCCAAACTCCTGATTCTTCCCCCCATCCCCCCACCCTTCTCCTTTGGCAACCACAAGTCTGTTCTCTTTTTCTGTGAGTCTGTTTCTGTACAAAGAGTTTATTTCTGTTCATTTGTGTCATATTTTAGATTCCACATGTAAGTGATTTCATATGGTATTTGTCTTTCTCTGACTTACTTCACTTAGTATGATAATCTCTAGGTCCATCCAAGTTGCTGCAAATGGTATTATTCCATTCTTTTCATGGCTGAGTAGTATTCCATTACATATATGTACCACATCATCTTTATCCATTCATCTCCTGATGGACATTTAGGTTGTTTCCATGTCTTGGCTGTTGTAAGTAGTGCTGCTATGAACATTGGGGTGTATGTATCTTTTTGAATTATAGTTTTGTCCAGATATATGCCCAGGAGTGGGATTACTGGATCATATGGTAGTTCTATTTTTAGTTTTTTTTTTTGAGGAATCTCCATACTCTTTTCTACAGTGGCTGCACCAATTTACATTCCCACCAGCAGGGTAGGAGGGTTCCCTTTTCTCCACACCCTCTTCAGCATTTGTTATGTGTAGACTTATTAATGATGGCTATTCTCACCAGTATGAGGTAATACCTCATTGCAGTTTTGATTTGCGTTTCTGCAATAATTAGCAATGTTGAGCATCTTTCCATGTGCCTGTTTTCCCAAAGTGATAGCCTTTATAAGGAACAGCCAATAGAGTGGCCTGACTGAGTTGATTTCAGGGCTGACTCTAATATTTTGGCCTAAACCACTATTAGGATGTAGCTGTATTAATGGAGATGGGAAGGGTTACATGGGGAGCACGTTTGGGGTGAAGATCAAGGACTTTGGTTTGGGACCTGTGGAAAGTATGATATCTCTTGGACATTCCACTGGCAATGTCATGTATGCAGTTGGATATAGAAGTCTGCATTGACGAATGAGGGCTGGGCTAGAGATTAACTTTCAGAATCACTAGGATACAGATATTATTCAAATACATTTGGCTGGTTGAGATCAACAAGACAATCCTACAAATAGATAAGATGACCGAGATCTGGGCCTGGTAGGGGAAGGTGTAAGGATAAGAGGTGAGGAGGAAGAAGAAACACCATCAAAAAGGGCTGGAAGGAAGGACAAAGGAGGTAGAGGATAAACCAGAAGGATGATCAAGAAAGTACGGTGGTTGGAAAGTCAACTGAGTACCATGAAGAATATTATTTACCTATGTATGTGGCTCAAAAGGTTTAACAATTTGATTAAGTTTCATAGAACTAGCAGGTGGTAGAAATTGGACTTAAAACCTGTTTTTTTGACCTCAAATCCGGGTTGTTTTCTCCAAACACTGGAAGCTTAGCATAAGAGATATAGTTGTCATAACTGTAATAAGGACTACAAACGTGAATACAAGAGAGTAGTGCTTTCTTGTCTCCAACAAGAAATGTAGACCAAGTTTAACCCAGAAAAGTGAGTGCAATCCACTGATTTTTGAGTGACCTGTAGATGGTTGCTTGATATGAATATATTTGCGTTCTTATTTTACCCTAAAATGGTTTCTTGATAGTGGTTTACTGGAGATTCTATTCCCATTTAATTAAGATATTTTCAAGAGTATATTTTAAGAAGACTTAATGTAAAGAAGGCAAAATATACAGAAGAGAACAGAAGAGGCAAAAATGTGTAGTAAACACTTTCTATGGTACATTGATTGTGCTCAGCTTTGGGGAAGTAGCTACTCAGCTGAAATATGTGTCTAAAAACAGAAAGGGCTTAAGGAGTCCTTTTGTCCAAAAGTTATGTAACTGCCCTGGGGAACCACTCAGCTACCAAAGAGAGGAGATCTGAATTTTCGGGATTCCACAATCTTTTCTCCATTTTAATCAAAGAAGCATCCCTCATATCTGTTTTATACACAAGGCTTCCTAGTAAGATTTTCTTTGACTAAATGGTCTCACAAACAATTGATGCTAATCCAATTTTTATTTTATCTGTAAGAAAACTGAGGACCCAAGAGGTCTGTGACTGGTACAGGATCATAGCTATCAAGGCTTAAGCTAAACTCAGATCTTAAACTTACGATCCCAAATCTAATGTGTACGCATGTGTGTTATTTCTCTACACAATAGTCCCATCCTATGATGGAGGAGTGAGGGAATCCCACACTGTTTTTTTCTTTTAAAAGATGAATACGAAATTCTCACAGATTGGCTAAGTAACAGCTATGTTTAGATTTTAGTTCAAAGTAGTTATTGAGTAAACTCAGGGGAGAAAGTACCCAAATTATGCAGGGCTGACTTCTACTCTGTGTAGTCTAATAAGGCATCACACCTGTAGCAGGACAAAACCCTCAAAATTCTATCTCAAAAACTATATGTGAAGCTTTGGACATTGTAGGACCTAAACAAATTTTGCCATCACCAGGGTCACCACAGTGATGGAATACCATGCTTAAATGTGCCAATTGGTGCCTCTCAGACTCTTGAACATCCTCCCCTCCCTTTACGTTTCTCCATCGCGTCTAGAAACTCACTGCTTCTGAGTGCCTAAGATTCCTGCTAATTGTAATCGCTAATACTTTTCAAGTCTTATATGCTCGGCACCGCCCTGTGTTTTATATAATGCTTTATTTAAATTCACCACAACTACATGAGGTTTCTAAAACCACTTGTAGCTTAGAAGTGAAGAAAATTGAAGCAGTGAAGTAACTTGCCCAAACTCACTGGAATTCAAATCTGATACTCTGACTTGAAAGCTTGACATTGAACCACCAGGTGTGTGTGGGGACATAAGCAGGTTTGTTCCTCCAGGGTTTTACCATATGCCTCATGTTTCCTGAGTCATTCTTTCTAAGGATAATGGTTTTATTTTTCCATAGGACTGTACACGTTATTTTGTATTTTCCCTAAGCATTGCATCATGAAAATAGGCATCCAAAATCTCTTGCTGTATAACTCATTCCATCCAAGCCTTTCCTACACAGCAAATCTAAGAAACTAATATGAGGGATGTTATTAATAGTTCATGGTGGGATAACTTGAGTCCCCTACTTTGCACTCATCCTATATTACATTTGAAAAGAGACTTCTCTGAACCAAACACTAAATAGCTGTGGAAAGTTTAGGCTCCATAATAGGATTGAGAATGAATGCAGTTCTGACTTTGCTGATCTCAAATTACTCCATCTGAACAAACATCGCTGCCATCTATGAAGTTGAGCACATCCTAAAAGCACTCAATTTGTAAACCACTCAGCTTATATCCACCAAGAGTCTATTCCACGACCTTTCAACTGGGATGTTTTCTGTGCTTAGATGTTCTTCTGTGCTGAGTACTAATACCACACCTTCCCCCAACATTCTGGAAAATGATCCTTCCTACACTCCTTTTCTTTTGTTTTTCAAAAAATTTACTGAAGTATAGTTGATCCACAATGTTGTGTTTAATTTCTGCTGTACAGCAAAGTGACTCAGTGATATACTCTTTTTCATCCTTCCTACACTCCTAATTACAGGATTTCAGTTGGAGCAGTCGTGGGTTTACAGCACTCAGCCTCCTTAGCCAATCAGGTTGTGATTGTTGATTGGTCGACGTTGCCTGAATCAACCAGAATCCTGTCCTAAGGTTTTGGAATATGAGTATATTATGAATCCCTCTTGGTCCCCTTCTGTTTGCTGAGCTGGGGTGGGGGGGATGTGTTTTGGTAGCTGTGAGGTCATAATACCTACTGTACAGGAACTCGTGTCTCAAAATATAAAGCAAATCTGAAAAGAGAATCCAAGACAAGGAAACTGGTAGATTCTGGCAGCTTTCAAATGCCTGAGTCCAGCTGTGCCCTTGTCACCCTGCAAATTGGAAGCAAGATGCAGGGCTGCCAGAGCAACGCCTGCTCAGAAGAGTTCCCTGCTAGACCCCTTAAATTTCTCCCTGAGCTTTGTAAGAGAAAAGGCAGCAGGCAGAAGCTGAAGGAGTTTTCTTTTTACAAGAAAACCTCTGAAACCTTGAGTTATGACTGTGACAGTGTGGGAAAGAGGAGCAGCCACCCCTCTAAGTCCTGAGAACCATGTGGCTTCCGTTCATCACCAATTCATCAAGTCAGAGTCAAGTCATGTGTATTTGGCAATAGATCTATTGGAAAGGACACCAGAACTTCCATAGTGGTTATTGACACCAAGGGGCAGAGAAAATGTCATTGTCATTGGAATTGTGTAAAATACCTCAGAGACTCCCAGAAATCCTTTTGTGAACTTTTGGAATAAAGGGTAATTGGGGCTGGAAAAGCTGTTCTAGTTAATGTGAAAAAGTCATAAAAACATGAGTTATTAAAACAGTTACACATTAGTTTCCATTGAGAATCAGTAAAATATAGAATATACTAGTGCCATTTTACTTTATATTTTTAAAATATTTCTTCTTAAAATTACATGAATCATAGTTTTAAAAGATTGAATTGTATAGTGGTGTTCATAAGTAAAAGAGTAATCTCCTCCTCCAGTTTTACTTAGAAATAATTACTTAATTTTTTTGTCTTATCTGTATTCTTAAAAGTACATTTATGCAGCTACTTATTGATTTATCCACTTTGCCTAATTTATTGATTTTTTGCTATGATTCTCCCTACCTCCTCTACACCCTTTTAGTATATGGCTCTTCTGTTGGTAATATAAATAATATATTGTAAATATATATAATATAAATATATATTATATTTATATATAATAAAAATATATATAGTGTTAAATAATATATTGACTCTACTATTTCTTCTTCCATCAATATTGGCAGTTTATTATCACTCTCCACTTCTTTGAATGAGGGTACAAAAACCTCTAACCTTCTACTCTCTAACTTCTCTTCCACTTCCCATATTCTGGCAGATTTATTGCTGCTTTCAAATCAAGAATGGTAACATATACCTTTTGTCTGGAAACCCAAGTGAATCTTACATGCATTGCCCAAAGAGTGAAAATAATTTTGCATTACTATGACTCTATTACTGTTATTTGTGTCACAACCCAACAGTGTAATACAATACGTTGCAATGCTCCTGTGTCCTTCCTTCTTGCTCCAATGTGTTCTCTAAGGAAAACAATCATATGGATTCTCCTTTCTTACATTCTACCAGTTGCTCAAAATCCTGACAAGTGTGTAACTTTTTAACATATGTCTCTTTTGTGGGTCTTGTAATATCTACAAAATCTGATGACTATCCTTCTTCATCCTTGTTCTTCTTTGTTCTTAGGCTGGAAGCCGTGTGTGTGTGTGTGTGTGTGTGTGTGCTCATGTTTGTGTAAACATATGCATTTAACCACATCCATATTATTTTCTAGTATCATTAATTCTGTCTACTTAATGGAGTGATTTCCATTTTTATTCTGAAGGCTTCAGAATGCTTGTTTTATTCTAAACTGGTTAGATCACTTTTTTTTTTCATGGAAATTTAGATTTTACTCTGTTTTTTATTAATTAAATTTTATTGGAGCATAATTGCTTTACAATGTTGGGTTAGCTTCTACTGCACAGCAAAATGAATCAGCCATACCTCAACATATATTCCCTCCCTTGTGGATTTCCCTCCCTTTTAGGACACCACAGTGCATTAAGTAGAGTTCCCTGTGCAGAGCATTAAAAAAAAAGAACTCACTAGAGTTTTTCCTTTATATTTTCTTTCTTTGCTATATTCTGTGCCTCTATAAATTCAGAATTTCAATCAAAGATTTTATATATATACAATCAAAAGTTATATATATAAACACATATATGTATATTCAGAATTCTCTCCCACGACATTTTTTTTTGTTGTTATTCAGACCTTCCTTCTCCCAGAGTCTCTGTCTTCTCTACATAGAGTAACTCTTTCTGTGTTGAATTCAGTGATTCCTATAACAAACTGAAATAGCATCATTTTAAAAAAGTATGTGCGATGAGCCCCCCTTCCTGGGCAGCTGCTACAGCTCCATCAAACCTGGTGGCACACACAGTCCATGAGAGGGACACTCACAGAGTGACAGGCTCTGGTGGCCAGGGGAGATGGCACTTCTGGGCCACACAGAACAGCTCCTACGCAAGACCACTCCTGCAGGACTGAGGGAAGTCTCCGTTTCCCCTAATACATATAGACAAACACAGAGAAACAGAAAAAATGCAGACCCAGAGGAATATGTTCCCAGGCAAAGAACAAGGCAAATCCCCAGTAAAAGACCTTAGTGAAACAGAGGTAAGCAACATACTTGATAAAGAGTTCAAGGTAATGGTCATAAAGATACTCACTGGTGTTAGGAGACACATGGATGAACACAGCCACAACCTCAACAGAGAGATAGAAAAGTACCAAACAGAAGTTATAATTGAACTTGAAAATACACTGGAGGGGTCCAACAGCAGATTGGATGAGGTAGAAGCATGAATTAGTGAGCTGGAAGACAAAGCAAGGGAAAACACCCAGACAGAGCAGCAAAATAATAAAAGAATTAAAGGAAATGATAATACCTTAAGGGACCTTGGGGACAACAACAAACAAAATAACATTCACATTATAAGCGTCCCAGAAGGAGAAGAGAAATAAAGGGCCAGAAAAATTATTTAAAGAAATAATGACTGAAAACTTTCCTAACCTAGGCAGGGAAACAGATATCCAGGTGCAGGAATCCCAGAGAGTTCCAAATAAGATGAACACAAGAGAAACACACTGAGACACGTTATAATTAAAGTGGTAAAAGTTAAGGATAAAAAGAGAATCTTAAAAGCAAGAGAAGAGTGACTCATTACATACAAGGGAAACCCCATAAAGCTATCAGCAAATTTTCCAGTAAAAACTTTATAGGCCAGAAAGGAGTGGCATGACATATTCAAAATGCTGAAAGAAAAAAACTGCCAAGCAAGAATTCTCTACCTAGCAAGGTTATCATTCAGAATTGAAGGAAAGGTTAAGAATTTTACAGAAAAGCAAAAGCTAAAGGAGTTTATTACCACTAAAACGGCCTTACAAGAAATGGTAAAGGAATTTCTCTAAGCTATAAAGAAAAGGCACTGACTAATAATAAGAAAACTTATGAAAGTAATAATCTTACTGGAAAAGTAAATAATTAAGAAAGATAGGGGATCAATCATTTATAAAGCAAGCACAAAAGGGGAAAAAAGAAAAGAAGTAAAACTAATTAAAAATGTAATGATTAGTCAAAAGATACACAAAATAAAAAGATGTAAAATGTGTCATCAAAAATATGAAATGTGTGTGGGGCGTTAAAAATATAAAACTTTGGGCTCTTTATTCTGTGTTCTGATGGCTCTTTAGATGACTTATTTTGTTTTTTTATTTTCTGGAATTATTTAAGATCTCTTTATCCTTGGTGCACAGAAATTTCCTTTTTCTCTTATGTGCTTTTCTGGCACCTTAAATATTAGACCTTCAGAGATGATCCACTTTCTTCAACCTTTCTTTCAAAGTCTTACTTACTTGGGATTTTACCTACCAGGAGATGACTTAATTTTACATTTTAAAATTCCTATTAATTTTTTTGGCAATCACACATTTAATTGCCAAGATAATCATTGTGTTCTCTGTTAATTCTTTTTCATTATCGTCTGTTGCTATTTTATAAATATATTTGTTCCCAATTGTCTCTTAGTTACAAATTAAAATTTAAGCAAAGTCCTCTTCTTTTTTCTGAATTACCTCTATTTTCTCTGGAGTCAGCTTTTCTTTTTATGTTGGTCGTGATCAGTCATGATAACTTACCTGAGTAGTTAGTGATTCCTGCTATCTCCTAATATTCGTGAGTGAGGAAATTTCCTTTTTCTTCTTAACTCACTTGTAGAGATTTAAAGTTGCAAAAGACTTTAGGAGATCAACTATTCCAGAAACTTTATTTAGAGATGAGGAAATCATTTCATCTGGAAAACTCTGGGAGAATATTCAGTCTGACTTGCATCAAAGAAGCAGTGTGTGTTAGAGCTAGCCTGAAACACAGATCTCCCAATTTTTAAATTCAGTGCTTTCACCATGAAATCTTGAGATATTTATTCATTTTTTGTTTTTGCCATTGTTGCTGTTGTTGTTAACAGAAGGACATGAAAGGGGTAGAGGATGACTTTCCTTTGATGGTGGGTGGAATTAGTTTGAGGTCAAGTAGTTTCCTTTGCTGTGATTCAGATGATTCTGGCCATGCCTTCCCTAGAATCTATTGTATGAAAAATTGAGATGCTTTCTTACAGAGAGCTTCATTCTAAGAAGAGGAAGAAAGAAGGATTTTAATTTGAGCCCAATGTTAAAACCTTAGCCTTAACACGCGGGGCAGTTCGGAATTTAGCAAGGTGCTTGACATGGAGATGAGTCTGTTGGCTCCACCTATGGATTTATGCTTGGTTCTCTGAATAAACAGGAAGAACTACTCCATTAAGGCTGTATATGATATTGGAAAAATGCAGTTCTTCAGTACCATTTTACCAGAGAATTACAGCGAAAGATGAAAGAAGGTTACTTCGAGTTCCCCATACTGGCAGTTCTGGAAGTTTGAGTCAGCACTCCAGGGGGGTCGTGGTTCCCCAAAGCAGCAGAGCTTGGCGGCCAGATTGCTGTTATCCAACGAGATTGTCAGCAGGGAGAAGCAGTCCCTGCTGAGGGTGACTGCAAGCAGCCAAGAGAACAGTGATGCTAACGGAAGTGGTTATAATTCAATCGAAAGCAGAAGTAGAGAAAAAGAGGCTGGTGCGGTGTCAAGTTTGGTTTGGTTTGTAAAATCTCCTGGAACCTCTCAGAAATACTTCGAGATTGGAGGAAAGATAGGAAAGGAATTACTGAAGACTAAAGCCCTGTAGTATCCAGTGGACAAGATTTTCATGGAAATAAGTTAATTTCATAATCTATATATGCCCAAAGTTCATTTTATTTTGTAGTAGCCAAAAATCATCAATGAGATACCAAGAGGTCTTTCTTTAATTATTACTTAATTACATCAAAAATCTGAAGACTGTTATTTTTACTTAATAAGTACAACCATAGTTTTTACCAAAATTATTAAAATTAACAAAGCAGAGAAGATAAAAGTACTTTAGTACTTTGAGCTCATCTATTCTTTGAAAGTGTGAAATTTATCAAAGCAAAATGCCTCCTAACTTTGTAATAGAGTTGGACTTATAAAAAGTCATACCACTATTCATTTTGCTTTTATCAACCTCTGAACTATTAAAACTTAAAAAGCCATTTAAACTTTCTATTATGTCTATCTGTCACTGACTGCTGTAAAACATAACATTTTAAGAAAAGATTTAGTAAGAAAAGTGACAAGGCATAAAATAGTGAAAAAGTATAAAGAAGTACATCAGGAGATTTAAAAAAAAATCAGTGACAGAGGAAGGGCAAACTGCTTGCTTAACCAGCAAGCTTTCTACGTTAGTTATCCATTGCTGTGTAACAAATCACCTCAACACTTAGCAGCTTAAAAGAATGAAGACTTGTTATCTCACAGCTTCTGGGGTCAGGAATCTGATGCGGTTTGGTTGGGTTCCTCTTGGCTCAGCATCTCCATAGGCTGCAATCAAGGTGTTGGTCCAGCTTCAGTCACACCTAGATTGGACTACAATGGGATCCACCTGCCAGCTCACTCAAGCAGCTGTGGCCTCAGTCTCTCATCACGAGTCACTTTCCACCAAGACTGTCTCAGGATACAGCAGGTGGTTCTCCCCATAGAGAGTGAACTGGGAGAAAGCAAAAGAGAACCACCAAACGAGAAAACACATTTGTTGGTACCCTAATCTTGGAACTGATTCCCTCACCTCCACCACATTCAACTGGTTAGAATTAAGTTTCTGGGTCCAGCCCACACTCAAGAGATTGTGGCTATACAAGAGTATAAATATCTGTCAAAGAGGATCATTGGGGCCCATTTTAGAGACTGCCAACCACACTGTCTAAGATGGAAAATGTTGGATCAAGGGTTAAGTGCTATATTCATGAATTATTGGGCAGTTTGCATTTCGGGTGCCCTAATTCAGGCGTCCCCAACTCCCAGGCCACAGACTGGGACTGGTCCCCGCAAGCCCCCTGCTGTCTGTGGAAAAATTGCCTTCCATGAAACTGGTCCCTGGTGTCAGAAATATGGGGGACAGCTGCCCTAATTATTTCTTCTCACACTATCACTCTTTTTCATCATGAAAATCATCCAGATTTATTGGAAACTTCTCTGTTTAGAATTCCTTCATCTTTCTTCTGGATAATGATCATTTCCTCCTAAATGGTGTATCAGCATCTCCACTAGCAAACCCATCAGATCATCCTTCACACGATAACCAGAATGATTTTTTTTTTGAAACTCAATTGGATCATCCACTACCCTCCAACCCCCACCCTTACCCTTTGTTTTAAAATTCTTCGGTGGATTCTTATTGCACTTTGGACAGTAGACCAACATGTTTAATATGGCTTATATATTCTTACATGGCCTGGCCATAGGCCACCTTCTCAACCTCAAATGACAACAGTTCCGCAGGCTTTGTTTCATCCATACCATGCTGGCCTCTATCCTATCCTTAAACTGCCTTTCCAATCCCGCTGCTGGTGTCCACATTTGTTATTCTCTCTGCCTGGGTTGCTTTGTCTCCTTCCCTTGACCCCTTATCCTCAACTCCTTTACCACTTACCTCTACATCTGCAAATGGAAAATTTTTCCACTTCAGCAGAACTTGCCTGGAAGATATCAAAACTAAATTTCATGACAACTCTAACTGGATGTTAATTTCATCTCTAACTGGATGAAACTTGTAGAAGACCATGAACTTTGAGTGACCTTGGTATACCAAACCATTACTGGATCTAACTGAAGACCCTTCACTGGTCAATAAGCTATGAGGGTTTTTTACCCAACCTTAGATAGACCTTGAATTCCTTCATCATCTTATCCAGAGAGCTAGTTTTTAATCCTGACTTATCATATGGTCAACAATACCCTTTAGCACTCAAAAACCATAACTTTGCCCTGTCCCTGAATGACCTAATGAAGTTCTTCATTGGTTTGCATTCCCTTGTTTTGCAAGTTAGGAAGACACAGTCTTGACCTTTTTTCTCCTTTTTATGAGTTCTGGTGGTCTACTTTTTCCTCTCTAGGCCTTGACTTTAGAGCTCTCTATTAGCAAATTTTGTGATGAGTATTTTTCTGTGCCACTCTACTTCAAGTACCCAGGAGGTGGGACCACTTACCGTGATACCACTCAGCACTCAACAAAATGCCAGGAAATAAATAGGTTCCCAACACATATCTGTTGAATGGAAGAGTACACAACTTTGCATTTTATGACCTTGCATTCTAAACCAGGAAACCACATACCGTGAACTTATTCATTTCCTTTTCCACTGGTTTAGGTCTTCATTTTCAGGCAACAGCTGTCATTTTTTAAATTTAATCAAGATTCATCTATCTTAACTGTTGTGTTAGTTTGTGTTTACCAGTTGCAAAAGGCATTTAATGGTTTGGAGAAGGTGGTCTCTCCTCCCCTTCCTTCTGACATGCCCAGTAATGTGCTTGGCCAGCTGTGCAGTGCTGTCCGTGTACACAGAAATTCTTTTCTGAAAAGCACAGGTGATCAGGTTACACCCTGAAGCCTGAGATCTGATTACTCTTATTATAGTAGCTTGAAAAGTAACACATGTTATTAGGAGTCCTTAAATTACTCTCTTTGGCTCTCTAAAAGGAGCTCTGGTATTTGACTCAGCGATCTCACATGGCTGTAAATTCCACATTTTAAACATGCATTTTCATGGGACTTCATATTCTTTGACAGATTCTATGTGTTATTGCTCTGAAAGTAATGAAAGGAGAAACTGAGACCAAGTATTCTAATGGAAATTTATGGAAACCCAAGTCTTGGAATTAAGTGTGTGTGAGTGCTGGCCTGACCAAATTGTCTTCTCCACCCCTTCAACTACCCTCTTCTTTTTTGCTGTGTTCAAGCAATTTAATTCTGCATCTAATTTTAATCTGTAAACCATATCCTCTCCTGGAGTTGTAAAGCATGTTTTAGCACTTAACCAGCAGGAGGGGTTTGTCTAAGGTAGGAGGACTGATAGCACAGAACAGGCATCTAGAAATGGCTTTGTGTGATTTGGCCCCACTAGCAAAGGCTTATGTGCCTGGGTCCAAGCTGTCTGTCCAGGGCTTAGAGAGATTCAGGCAGGGAATATAGTGGAATCTTTTATTCTTATTATTTGGTGTTGATTTTCCAGAAAACTTTGCATGGGGAGGGGTGGTTTAAAGGACTCTGAAGGTATTCACAGAGGGAGCAGGAAGAATGAGTGAATTTGTCTGAAGAGGAAGTGGGACTGACTTGGAAAATGTGATTAAGACCTGTTAAAATTATATTGAATTGTGATGGTGTCGTGGAAGGTAAAAGAAAGGATTTGTAAAAATAAAAATTTAGCTGCTAGATAAATGCTAGCTCTTCTTACTACCTATAATTTATAGTCTTAGAAATTAGGAAAAATTTGTTTATACCTAGGAGTTATTCTTAGCTTAAGGTCAAGGGGAAAGTTAGATTTTTAAGTCAGCATCTAGGATAAACATCATGTAGAGATCAAACAACCCTTGGAAATTCTTAAAAACACTTGTAATCTTCAAACTGTGCATTTAATTTGTGGTCAATGGTGGGGAAAAATTAAACCCATTCCCAAAATCTTTCCATCATTTTTTTCTTACTTGCATTACCTTTTCAGGTTTGTGTCTATTTTTTAATAGAAGGAATGCAACCCAGTGGACTTCTGGGAATAAATATTCTATTTCATTGATTCTAGATGCATGTTTTATATTTTAACATCTCTTAAATTGAGATGTGTCTTATAATTGATGACATTTTAAAATAATGGTTAGAGTTCTTTTTCTTTCTTTCTTTCTACTTTCTCTTACTACTTTATACAATGATGGTCTGTGTTGCCATTATTGGTCTATTAGCTGGAAGAAATATTGTAGTTAAATTCATATATGGTAAATATATAAGAGAATGTTAGGAATCCACTCTGGAGGCTAGAAATTAATGCCACTGTTGTACATGTAGTTTTCTGAAAAAAATTACAGTCTCTTAGCCAAGACTCAATTTTGACCCGTAGTATCTGGCATAAAGCATCGTATCATATGAGTCAGTCATTGAGGGCTTGGCTTGCTATGTAGCCATGCTTATGACTCATTCATTCACATAATATTTGTTGAGCTCTTATCATGTCTTTGACATTGCTCTTTGTGCCAGTTTGAAGCAGCAACCAGAACAAGTAAGTTTCACTGATGAACAAGAAAAACCAGGTCTCAAATCACTTAAATTATAGTGCCATCCTTCCAAATATGGAGTCTGAGAGGACACACCTTGTTCTCAGACTGTATCTTTATATTTCACTTAAATCCCAGGGATACTTAACTTGGGCTGAATTATTGTCTTGAAAGGAATATACTATTCTTTCTTTTCTTAGAAGTTGTTATGCATTAACGGCTAGATTCTCAAAAATTGGATATAAATGAAACGGTAGAGTTTAGTGCTATCACTCCACCAGTTATGACAACAGATATATGACTTATTGTCTTGTCCCCACCTTCAAAATTGTATGTTCTTCCTCAAACGGTTCCTATGAGGATTAAAGAAGACAGTATACCTAGATCATTGTGTGAACTTAGTAAAGTAAATGATAATTCTATTTAATTTTATTTCTTTTTGCAGTTGACTAAAAGTTAAGCATAATTTGTGGTGTGACTTTTTTTGAAACAAGACCTAGAGTCTTTTAGGATAGTAAAGAGGTGAATGTTGTCAGCTTGAACAAATCAAAGAAAAACAAAGCAAAAAAAAGAAAAGAAAAATTAAAAAAAAGATGTCATGCATATGAGAAGTAAAAGGACCACAATTTCAGCAGTAAGAGTTAAATAAAAAGAATAAATTTTACATAATGGGATCCTATGATACATAGGATAGAGTTTACTACCCTTACTACTACTGAATGTTTATTGTGTCAGGTATTGAGCTAAAGTCATTGCATAAATTATTTCATTTATCCTCAGAAAACATTATCAGATAGAAAATATTATACTAATTATATAGTTAAGAAAATCGAGTCTTAAGGAGCTTAATTAATTTTGCCAAAGCTGCTTCTTTAGTAAGTTGGGATTTAATCCTCAGTTTGAGTTTTACTTAATTATAAGCAGGCTCTTCAGTCATGAAAACATTCTTGGGTTATTATTATTTTCTATCATATTCCTGTTATAATTAATTGCCGCATTCCCCATTGTTGGACATGTAGCTTGCTGCCATCATTAAATTTTTGAAAATAATGTTGCTTTGAACGTCTTCATACATACATACATTAAAGAGAATCCTAGAATAAGAATGAAAGATTCAAAGTTTACAAACATTTAAATTTTTTTAATAAATAGTGCCAAATTGTTTCCATAAAGTTTACATGAGTTCATATTCTCATGAGCACTGTATGGTTTTGAAGGCAAAGAATAAATACCAGTGTTAGCTAACAAATAAGCTAGGGTAAATTTCAAGGCTTCAATCAACTTGTAGATATGTAAAAGCCATCCAAAAGCATAGCAAAGACAGCTGGGAAAATGAGTGCTGGACTTGGAATTTTGTGGATGAAAGCTGCCCTGTCCATCTTTCAGGGAACTGCTGTTCTTCACTAATTACCCTCTGCTTCTGACTTACTGACACATAAGTAAAGTAAAATGAAATCTACCCCACATCTTCATGACATTATAGATCTCTTACACACCTACTACCTCCTGACTGATTTAATGGATTTTAGCTCAAGTTCCCAAGGGAAAAATTATGAAAGTCGCTGCCAAGCTTATGGACTAGCTCCCCTTGGGACAGGTGTGTGCCATTGGTCCAATCAGCCATCAGTGGGGAGGTCACAGTTTCAAAAAAGGCAGATCAAGCATAAAGTGAGTATTAGCAAAAACCAAAGATAATCATACATTATACAGTACGAGTACATTTCTTTCAGCATTAGTGGCTTCTATGTTCTTTTGTTCATCAATTAACTTTACTAAAGATAAATTACATCTCATTGTTTTAAACTTGAATTTTCATGAGTGAAGCAGAATTTTACATCATATATGTAAAATTTACCTCTCTCATTTGCATTTCTTTTGTGACTTCTCTGTTCAGATCCAATGTTCTTTTCTCTCTTGAGGTGTTAATTTCTCCTTATTGAATTTTCTATATTAAGAACATATATTTTTAAATTTTACATATTAAGCATATTAATAATTTGTCTTATTTATTTCTCATATTCTTTTTCATTTGGCAACTGCCTTTTCATTGTATGTTTTTTTGACATGCTAAAGATCGAAGTTCAAGTAGTCAAATCTTCTCATTATTTTGTTTTCCTTTTTCCCCCTTCTTTGTCATTAATATTTTAAAAGTTCTTCACCATTTTAAGAATAGTAACTCTTCAACCTCACTTACTTTAGAAAAATTTTTTAAATTGCAATTAGCTCCTTAATGTACTGAAATATAACTTGAGAGCTTCTGTGAAGTTTCAGGTAAAATTCCACTTTTTCCCACTAGGCTAATTTTCACATTTCCCACTAGAACAATCCATCTATTAAACATATTAGGACTTTTTATTCAGAGTGCATTAAAGGATTCTGTAACACAATTAATTTTTTTAAGGATTTTTTTTTCAAATGCTATGGGGAAAGTATATTGACCAGATGGCTGATTGTAGACAGAAAGTTAGTTAGGTGACTATGGAATAGTCCAAGTAAGAAGTGTGAGTTTCTCAATGACACAGGAGAAGTACATAGAAAAATTGGACTCTTAGCAGGATAGTGAGAAGTGGACATCTTTAGGACTTCATGATTATATGTGCATGGAAGAACAGAAAGGAAGAGTCAGGAGCATGTGATGGTGTCCAGATTTCTGGCTTTGGTTGCTCAGGAGATGAAGGTTGTTATCCCTTGGGGAAAAGACGATGAGTTTGCTGTGGTCATGGATGGACAAGGGTCTATGGGAAGAGCAGAAGACAGAGCTGCAGATTTGGGATATCCTGACTGGAAATAAACACTAGAGTATCAGCAACATCTAAGCAGATATAAACATCGTACAGGTGACTGAGATCCCTTGAGAGATTGTAAAGCATGGGAAGAGAAGCAACTTTGAAAACCAATGATGTGTCTCACAAAGAAACTAGTTATGCTAGGTTAGGCAGATTAAGATGGGCCTCTAAACAGTAAGACTTCACTGTAATAAAGACAGAAAGAAATTCCAATGAGAATAGGCTCACATCAATGGAGACTAGAGTTTAAAAAAGGAACGAATGTCAGTAGTGACAGACAAGAAGGGGTGTTCAAGTGGGATCACTGACAGAAAAGTGTGGTTTGTAGGATTCGGCTCTATGGAGCTTGCTGGTGATTTGGTCAAGAGCAGCTTCAATAGAATAATGTTATGCATGAGTGAGAGTAATGTTAGACGCAGACAAATTACAGACAATTAAGGTGAAATAGAAAGTCATCAAGTACAGAAAGTGCTGTAGCTGCCACATCCTATGTCCAAAGACCTAGCTTGAAACAGCAGGAAAGAAATGGGATGATTATTTGGAGGATACAGCGGTACAGAGATTTTTCTTAACTTTCTTTGTTTCTATTTGAAAAAGGAGAAAACTGAACTGTGTTACACGTTAAATGAAAAGAACAAATATGGCGACAAAAGAGAGAGATATTAGGGAGGAAGACCTGTCCTGAGCAAGGAGAAGGCAGTAAGAAAACCACAGGGCAGAAGCCTGGGCATTCAGAGACCATGAATGAGGAAGTGGGGGAACAGTCAGATGAACTAAAGCTTCTCGGTGAAAACCAGAGGTCACTATCTCTGCTGCAAACAAGATGGTGGAGAAGAGCAGTTGAGGAAAAAGGAGAAGGTTTAGGCTAATTCCTGGGGAGCAGGCTGGGAGAATGCAAGGTCGGAGTTGAGGGACCAAGGGATTTGGAAACCCATGAATACATCCAAACACAAAATCATAGGATTGTGTGATTGTTTTCAGCAACGCTGCAGCTGAAAGGACAGTTGTTTTGGGGATAAGAGAATGAGAAACTAGAATAGTAGGAGATGATAGGCTGAGAGTGGACTACCACAGTTTAGGTACTGGATGTGGTGAAATATTTGATGGTCATGACGAGATCTAGAGCAGAGGCTCAGGAATGGGCTTCTGCAGTGAGAGTTGAAGGTAAATGGAACTGAAAAGGGCAAGAAATGGGAAGAATAATGTATGTGACAGATTTTTAAAAGTAAACATTGAAGCCTTCCAGATATTCCTAATATGGACACTCTATAAGTATTTATATTGTGAGTATTGTAACAAGAATATAATGGTTATTATCATTACAAATGATAAGCTTAAAACTGCTGTGATCAAATTCAAAGACAGTTGTACTAAATAAAAACAGAGCCAAACTAGTTAGGAGAACAAAACCAGGCTGTATTATAAGCCCCACAGACTTATGAGGCTGTGGTCCTAAGTCTAATGATATAGATAAGGTTCTTAGAAGGGAAAAACACAAAGAAGGTGGATAAAATTTCATCTTCAAGCTGGATTTAATTATGGAAATTAATCTGCTCTCTGACTCTTAGAAGTGTTCTGACAGATATATAGTTATATATATTTTCTTCCCTCCTTAGCAAATTCCATGACAAGAGCAAGTATTCTTTGAGTCAGTCCCCACCCAGAGCAGCAGAAATAAAATTACCTGGTGATTATGTCCCAATTTATCAGGAAATCTAACAAAAGATGCAGAGAATGGATACTGTTAAGTGTTGCTGTTTTAAGGGCAACGGTACCAATGACAAAGATGCTGATGGACTTCTCATGCTTTCTTTTACACCCCTGTAGGAAGATGTGCAAACTTAGATGGTTATGTTACAGATTCCATGAGCCAAACAGTTTACCTTTTTAAAAAAGTGCTCTATTTATAACTTACAGAAGTGTAGAAGTGTTATTCTTGTTTAAACTAGTGCCTTTTTCATCGAAATCTGATCGTATGGTATACATTGAATAAATAAACCTGAAGACTCTGCAGATTGGAAAAGTTAAAGTAAACCATATTACTACTTTCAATGCATCTTTCAAGGATGAACTAGCTCTTGACTGCAAAATGCGGGGCCACAGTTGCATTCATCGTTCAGTGAGCTTGTCCACACAGCTCAGCCCACCGACAGCAATGAATGTTGATTGTGACCTTTTAAGAAATAACCTCTGCCAGGGGAAGAGAAGGTCCTGGTGTGTCCTGTTTTGGTTTCCTGTCTTCAGCAAATTCTGAAGCCACGGTGGAGATGGTGGTTGGCCATAGGGTACAATCAACGGTCGATGGTTTTGATTTTAATTCCAAACTCACCGACAGCGTTGAATGTTCACTGAAGCAACCTCTAAACTCAGAATTCTGTTGACTTTACAGGATCTGTGAGTATCTGGAGGGGGTGGGAGGGGAGACAGAAACAACAGAGTAGCTGTAGTCATACGTTTGATGCATTTTAAGCCATTTCTAAAGAATCAGAAAGAAGCAGCGTGATTTCTCCAACGGAGACTTTGGCAGGACTCCACGTCACATTGTGAGAGAAGGATCTGTTTTATTGAGCTAAAAAAATGCCTATCCTGGATTAGTTCCAGGGATGAAATTATCTCACTATTGATGACATGGAGAATTTGTTATTCAAAGTAGCTTGAGGTATCAAATCAAAACAATATCTTCTAATTTAAATATGGTTATTCTTATAGTAGGTAAACATGATGTATTTAGATTATACAAATTAAACAGAATTTCTTACATTTCCTAAAATCATATTAATGTTAGTCAGTGTTATCCTTTTATATTTAATGTATTTTTTCCTAAAATAAGGTTGTAAAATTAGTATCATTTAGAAACTACTGAACAAATAATAAATGAAGAAACCAACTCAACACATTTTTCGTAGCTTATGACACAAAGACTTCATTAATACTATGAAAGGTACAATCTTGGTATGCTTCAAAACCATTCATTTCCAAGGTTTTGGATATGAATATCCTGTTTTTTGTTTGTTTCTGTTCTTTTCAAAACCATTCATTTCCAAGATTTTGGATATGAAAATCCTGTTTTTGTTTGTTTTTGTTCTTTTCATATCTCCTTTCTCCAAGAGTTCTTTGTGATTTATACTTATTTTTAAATTATTGTGAACTCCAGTGAATGTATTTTTAGGACTGCTTTCAATAATTTTCTATCATCAATTCAAAAAGTCACTTTGCATGTATCAAAACCAGGGTAAAAAGTCACTATTTCATGCATTAAACTGGCATCCAATGTGGTTCTAATTATCTGTGGGTGAGACAACACACAACAATTTGGGCTACTACTTTGAAGGTGACCATAGTCTATTCAATTAAGACAGTTGTTCTTGAAATATAAGTGAAACAGGTCCTCTAACCTTTTATACCTTCTAATATTCACTCAGTTAAAATATTTTAAAGCCACTAATTGTTTAATACCTTCTAGACAATCTTTTTTAGGGGCAGAGGGCTTAATGATCTATTGGGAGTTCATACTGAGGTGACAAAATCTTAGAATATAAAAACGGTGACTAATCTGGATTCTGTGGTGTTTATTTCTTTTGAAATAAGCAAATTTTTCCTATGGGATAACACTCATTAGGAAGGTGTGCTTTATCAGTAGGTATTTCTGTGTTGCTGCTGGAAAGAATATTATCATGGGACTGGGGACTCACTTGTTTGCATTATCAATTACAAATGAAAGCCTATGACTCCTGCTCTGTTGTCTGTCTGTTGCAATATTAGTGTCAGGTCAACATACAACCATTTTCAATCATGCCTATTCATCTCTTGGTACATCTGCTAACATTTGTATAATAAGGGTGCTATGAAAAAAGGCTCTAAATTGTGTATTTTGCATTAACACAAAATATGCATTGGCCTACTAATAAGCAAATCTCTAGGGCAGTTGGAATGAATTGCAACACATAAACTTGTTTTTCTTTGTATTCCAACATATTTTCCTAGAAGTCCTTAGCAGAATATAATTAACTTAAAATTCTTAAATATAAAAATGATTCACTTATAGCAATAAGAAATTCCATTAAATGTCATATACACATAAAATAACAGTAGTAAATTCAGTAATGAATTCTTTCTTCTTTCCTTGGACTAAACCACATGTTTCACACAGTTATAGTTGGTTGAAGATAATACCTCATCTCTGAGTAGTTTAACTTTTCCACAACTGGAAAATAGGATCTTATTCTTGCTTGCAGGTACCTAGTGCCAAAAAAGAGAGTAAACTTTAGGGCCATATATTCTCCGATATTTTTGTTCTGTCCTTGGCTTTACTTGCTGGTTCAACTTAGTCTTTCACTGATTCAAACGTGGCTTTCAATCAGTACTTTACATCTTCCTATGTCTTCCACATCTTTATTTTCATGACATAATCCTTAGTTGTCAAATATTTATATTTAAAACATTGAGATTCAATGGTACCGAGGTTTTACATTTTCTGTAAGGAAGTGTGTAGTGTCATTTTGGGGAGAACACACTGTCCTAATTCCAGAACTCTAAGTGGATGGCAGCAATCTGAATTCTTGCATAGTTTTCCTTGAATGAAAAAAGCCACAAGCAATAGGTCATTTATAGACAAATATCTTCCTTTCCACTTGCCCATAACTTTGGAGGGTCGTGTGGGCAGAATAAGACCAACTTGTATCAAGGCCAGATTTATTTTAGCCTTTATTTCTCCATTCCTAAGCTTGTGAGAATATTAAGTATTTCAGTTTTCCTTAAGGTTAATAGGTCATAAATAAACAAAAGCAATTTCTTTGCTTTGAGCAAGAGGGTCACAGAATACATGAAATACCACTTTTAAACATAGTCAGTCCTAATGTGAATTGACAGAGGAACACCAGGAGGTAGTGTGATGTGCCCCTGTAAAAGGCCATAGGGATTTGGGATGCTCGAGTTGTCTGTTTTAGGAATAGATTATATATCTTGCCTGATGACCTGTGTTTAATTTAAGTGACTGTTTCTGCCAGTCCTTCCAGAGGGCAAGTGTGTGAAATAGAGCATCTCAATGTCAGTCTGCAGTTCTTCCCTCTGCCTGACGCCTTGACCTACATTGAGCACCCGGGCTCTGATCTGGACAAACGAAAGGGAAGGAGACTTTCCTACCGCATGAGTCTTACCCTTCATTCTACTTTGTTTGAATGCTTTAGGGGAAGCTCATATTCATGAATATTTATAGTTTAATCAGCTTTACTTTCTGTTCATGGAAATGAATATTTTCAAAATAGAAAGAGTGAGAAATGTTGCTTCAGAAAAACAGCCATTGCTGTTCCCCCTCCCCTCCCCTTCCCCTCAAAGGACATAACGCTCTCTCTGAAACCTATAAGACATTGAGAGGCCGCTTAACTGTTATTTGGGGGCCCCCACCCCTTTCTTAAGTCGATTTCCACTTTCTTAGAGGATTTCTTCCTCTTTCTCAGATATGAAATCTTATGAAATGTTTCAGCACTGGTGCTTTCACCTTACCAATTATACAGTTAAAGTGAAATATAGATCAATGGAACAGTATAGAAAGCCCAGAGATAAACCCATGCACATATGGTCACCTTATCTTTGATAAAGGAGGCAAGAGTATACAACAGAGAAAAGACAGCCTCTTCAAGAAGTGGTGCTGGGAAAACTGGACAGTTACATATAAAAGAATGAAATTAGAACACTCCCTAACACCACACACAAAAATAAACTCAAAATGGATTAAAGATCTAAATGTAAGGCCAGACACTATAAAATTCTTAGAGGAAAACATAGGCAGAACACTCTATGACATAAAACACGCAAGATCCTTTTTGGCTCACCTCCTAGAGAAATGGAAATCAAAACAAAAATAAACAAATGGGACCTAATGAAACTTAAAAGCTTTTGCACTGCAAAGGAAACCATAAACAAGAGGAAAAGACAACCCTCAGAATGGGAGAAAATATTTGCAAACGAAGCAACTGACAAAGGATTAATCTCCAAAATTTACAAGCAGCTCATGCAGCTCAATATCAAAAAAAAACAAACAACCCAATCCAAAAATGGGCAGAAGACCTAAATAGACATTTCTCCAAAGAAGATATACAGATTGCCAACAAACACATGACAGGATGCTCAACATCACTAATCATTAGAGAAATGCAAATCAAAACTACAAGGAGGTATCACCTCACACCAGTCAGAATGGTCATCATCAAAAAACTTACAAACAATAAATACTGGAGAGGGTGTGGAGAAAAGGGAATCCTCTTGCATTGTTGGTGGGAATGTAAATTGATACAGCCACTATAGAGAACAGTATGGAGGTTCCTTAAAAAGCTAAAAATAGAACTACCATATGATCCAGCAATCCCACTGCTGGGCATATACCCTGAGAAAACCATAATTCTAAGAGTCATGTACCACAATGTTCATTGCAGCACTATTTACAATAGCCAGGACATGGAAGCAACCTAAGTGTCCATCGACAGATGAATGGATAAAGAAGATGGGGCACATATACACAATAGAATATTACTCAGCCATAAAAAGAAATGAAACTGAGTTATTTGTATTGAGGTGAATGGACCTAGAGACTGTCATACAGAGTGAAGTAAGTCAGAAAGAGAAAAACAAATACAGTATGCTAACACATATATATGGAATCTAAAAAAAAAAAAGGTTCTGAAGAACCTAAGGGCAGGACAGGAATAAAGATGCAGATGTAGAGAATGGACTTGAGGACATGAGGAGGGGGAAGGGTAAGCTGGGACAAAGTGAGAGAGTGGCGTGGACATATATACACTAGCAAATGTAAAACAGATGGCTAGTGGGAAGCAGCCGCATAGCACAGGGAGATCAACTCGGTGCTTTGCGACCACCTAGAGGGGTGGGATAGGGAGGGTGGGAAGGAGATGCAAGAGGGAGGGGATATGGGGATATATGTTTATGTATAGCTGATTCACTGTGTTATAGAGCAGAAACTAACACAACATTGTAAAGCAATTATACTCCAATAAAGATGTTAAAAAAATAAAGTGCCTATTACAGATGCTCATTCTGGGTAATTATCATGGTAATTATTGGGACTTCTGGCTACTTCAATAGAAAAAGTGGAAGCATTAAAGCGTCAGAGTCTGAGTCAATGCAGAGAGAGCCAAGTTGAATACTTGGACATGGTTCTTCACCGAGAAAGCAGAAAAAGCAGGGCAAGTCATGCCAAAGCTTGGCTTGGGTTAGACAGCTTTTACTACTGAAACACTGACACCCCAGAGGGGCTATAATTTTGTTTTCCAACAGACTCATAATTACTGATAGCCCTTACTCCTGTTGACGGCAAAGGGCCAGAAACGTTTCTCGTTTTCCTTCTCCTATAAACTGTGGAAATAATTCCACACTATTCACTTTGTAAAATGTCTTTATGAATTTTTTTTGGAGAAGAGATGCATTTCTAGCACAACCTTTGTACTATTTGGCAAAGTTATTAGGAAGGAGGAAAAAAGTGTTTGATGTTTAATATATATATTAACTGGATATATACATATGAAACCCATACTGTATATATGTTCCAAAATACACTGTAAGTCATTGAAAACTATTTTTTTCACAGGTAAATCGGTCTAACTGACATTTATGGAGCCCTTATAATTTTTTTAAAAAATTGTATTTTCTGGAAAGATTTGTAAATCTACTGATGTGATGTTTGTTTTTGGAAGTATTCACAAACATATTTATGTCTTTTGTATAAAAAACATATACTACCTCAAATATTTACAGTTTCATTTAGTAGAGAAGGTTAACAAAGAAAGAACCAAATCGAATGTTTTAATAAAAGCCTAGAATTATTGATATTTTGTGCTTATCTTACTTTCCTTATATTAACCATTTATTATTACAAGTTGGATTAAAACTTTTTTTTATACAAACTATGTGTATATGTCTAAAGGTTTTCTCTGCATGGGAATTGCAGCAATTTAAAAGATGTACCTTACTGGGAAACACAATACAATAGTTAAAAAAAGAGCAAAAGAATTGGGTCATTGTTCTGGGGTCTGCCACTCACCGGCGTGGTTACCGAACCTCCCCGAGCTTTCATTTCCTAGATCAAACCTGGATAATAAAATCATCCTCATGTACACTAGTTCACTTTATTCTAAACAATCCTGTATAATAGATATTCTTCAGGGGATAGTGTGATACTTATTATATAAGGGGTAAAAGATTTAAATCTAGGTCTTGTAAGATTTTAATGCTTCTTCCCTTCAGAAACTGCTGCTTTCCCACTTCTAAGATTAAAAAAAAGAGAAATATTAGATTTATTTTCTAAATAGCTTCCTAATATGTCATTCTTTAAAGACCAACACAATAACATTCCCAGTAAGATCAGCCCTTTGCTCTGTCACCCTCTTACCTAGTAGGTGGTACTGCCTGACAGGTAGGGAGAGCCCTTCCAGGACACGTGGTTCTCAAGAGAATCGATGTTGACCTAAAAGTTAAAATTCATCTCAAACTCTCCTAAAGAACCATTGATTAACCTAATGTGTCTTTGTCTTCATCACCAACGTTAACACAGAGAGTGGGGACCAGAGCACAGTCAAGATGGCTTTTCCTGATCACCTTTTAAATTGTTTCTTGTCCTTGACCTCCTGTCATAAATCATTTTCAATCGAATAAGTGTGTCATGGGCTCTACATAGAATTAGACCAGTGTTTCCATATTATTGTACATTTAAACAGTCATCAAATCTTCATATTTTTTAATGTTTCAAAGTTTGTCTACTGGAAAAATATGTCAGCATTTCTTTGCTCTGAAATTTAGACTTTTTTCCGAAGCAGAAAAAGGAAAGAAATATATACATTACTACATTTTTCCAAAAACCGTGAGCTTATTTTTTAGTTATACTGAGCTATCAAAACTATTCCTTTATGAACAATTAATCATTTAAAGAACCAATTAACAAGAGCATTTTAAAAAATAGAATAAACCTTCTTTACAGAAAAAGGAACAAGGATGGTGTTCAGTTTGGAGTGAACTGAATATAGTGAAAAATTCAAATCATAGTTGAAGCTAGATTGTTGTTTGTTTGTTTTTTTTCAGAGTGAAGAACCATTCTGTCAATAGTACAGCCATCATGACTTCAACAAATGTGCCAATGTCATGTTCAGAATGTTTATTTTTAGCAAAGAAATATAATGTCTGTGATCTCAGACTTTGCAGGAATATTTGATGCATCCTTCAGTTTGGAAAGGAGATATGTGTTGACTGGTATTCAAAATAATTTAAAAATTAACTCCCAGGGAACACTATCATGGTAGTAACTCAACTTGTCTTATCCTGGTTTATTATTAATCATGTGAATTAATCTTGGAAAATTAAGAGCAATATGTGTGTTACAGAAAATAAGTCTTTTTCTAGGAAACATGCTAATTTTTGAAAAGAGGTAGACCTCTTGCTTACACAGATTGTTTAAAGTTTGTCAGCAGAAGAGATCAGATATGCATAATAAAAAAAATGCTAGATTTTTAGTTTTCATGTAAAGCAATCAAATACTACTTTATAATTATATCATTACATTATAAACTGAGATTACAACCATATTTTTAGATTATTGATAGCATCTTTTGAATTGTCTATGCTCCATTCAAAATAAGGTCTATGACTTCGAGTCTCCCAAGCTTTTTGACTTCATTCCCCACTAACTGTGTTATTAGAATATCTTACTATTTTTGGAAGATATTGTGAATGTATTTCTGGCTTCATAAATTATACAAGCATCTGTTCTGTTCTTTCAATCAGGTTACCAAATGTTTTTTACATCAACCTGTGTGAAACAATGTATATAATACAATTTTATTTCCCATGAGTTTTTAGTAAGCACTGACTTTGTAGCAAAAAAGAAAAAAATCTTTGAATGATTAGGAAGGTGAAAGGGAGATGAAAAACAGTAAACAAAATATGTATTATAAAGTAGGATCCATGGGAATTATAAAAAAGAATTTATGATATAAAAGTGGTTTATAATAGTTTTCTAGGGGTCCATTCTACCTAGAAATTTTAAAATAAATGAGATCAGCAGAACTCGATAATTTTTAAGTACAAGCTGTATCTCTATCAAAAGATTACTTCTTGTGGCTTTAGTATTATATAAAACTCTATATTTGGAAAATATGAGAGTTTATAAAGATTTTTTTATATCAAGTTCTGATATGCAGAACTTGATATAAAAAGTTTTGTTGTGCCATCAAAATCACTTTTTATTTTTTCTTTTTGGCCATACCTCGTGGGATCTTAATTCCCCTACCAGGGATCTAACCCAGGCCCCGGCAGTGAAAGCACCAAATACTAACCACTGGACCTCCAGGGAATTCTCCAAAATCACTTTTATTAGAATTTACCCTTAAGAATGAATAATCTAAAGGAGACTTGAACATGCAAGAACATTACCTAACTTGTGGCTGAGAAAAGATTCCAACCAAAAGTCAAGAGTCCATTAAAGTTAACTAACACATTGCTCAATAAATCTTATGAAAATGAAATACCTTAGCACAGTTATTCATCAGATAGATGCCATATGATATGTTTGAATTAATTGTCTAAGGAATTTATGCACTGATTTTGAATGCTGATTAATGACCTCTTCTAGACATGAAATTCTATGTTTTAAAATTCTACATATTAAAAGAACAAACAGGCAAACCCCCAGTATTTAGTTAACAGCTCACAGTACTTTTTTTAAAGAAATATTAATAGATCAGCTTGTTCCTTGAACAATAGGACCATGTGGCAACTCAATTTGTTGAAATCATAATTGAAGAGAGAAAAGACAAAAGACTTCATTCAGAGATTACTTTATGTTTGTACCATTGTAAGAATGTTCCTTATTAAATGTGTAGCAATAATCCAGATATTTTTACAATTTTTAAACTACTCATTGTATTCTTTATAACTGTTTCTCCTCCAAAAAAAGTTACACAGACATTATTATCTATTAAAGTACATCTCCAGAAAGAGAGGCAGAGACAGAAAGAGAAAGAGAGAGAGAGATAAGAAAGTAAGAAAGAAACTTTCCTTCTATCCAAATTTTCAAATCTTCACTGTTGGGCTGCTTTCCTTTCATATTGACATATTTACAGAAAATCAAATGGCTTAAATTTTCAAAAAGGACCATATGATAAATGAAAGCTTATGAGAGATGGAGTTAAACCATCTTTGATGTTACTAGGTAATAGTGGAAAATTATGATTTGATTTAAGCAATCTTTATGAAATTACTATTTACAACCCTGTAAGGACACCTCACCACCACTAATCCAGGGAGAAACACCTAGTTTCTCGCAAAGATATGTGATAACTGTACCATATTTTTCGGAATTATTCCTTTTGAACTTAATTCACAAGCAGCCTCTCTCCTGTATTAATCGTAAATGGTTATTGGAGACTAATGCAGAGGGAAACTGACACAATGACACATTTGTAGAACTGTTTTTAACAACCGTTATTTACCATGTATAATAGAGTGGCTCTAGAGCTTACAAGTTTTTAATCAGTGAGGGTATTAAACAGATAATCTCGGCGCAAAGTCAATGTAGGTGCTTTTTTTAATGTCCTCTCTGAAACTCCAATTAAATACACTATTCTTCCCAGTTTCCTGTCTTAAAACTAGTTTTTAGTGTTGCCTGGAGGCTGGTGAACAGCTGCAACATTCCAGCCATGAAGCTAATGCTTTTTAGTGATGAGAAAATTACACAAATGCAAATACTGTTACGTATCTTCTGGAAAAGGATTTACAAATACATAGATTTGGGGGAAAAAAAAACCCTTAGATATCAAAGGATTTCAGGCATAAGGGTATACATATGCCCATATGTACCTTAACTGCTTTATGGAAAAGATGGTGATCATTGTACAAATAAACACATCATATAGCCATAGGATGGAGACAAAGTTATTCTTTAAAAACATGAAATGTTATGCTCAATTGACATAGAGACTCAGATACACTGAATAATTGGGGACAAGCTATTGGACAGTGACAGAATTCTACTCCCTATCCCAGCCCCTTTTCATCATCCTATGTATACAACGTATTAGCTTCTATTTTTAGCACCTTTTCGTTGCCCAATTATTAGCTACGGATTTTTTAAATCAAAATTGCACAAAAGACAGTATAAATGATTCTGTATATATACTTTGAGACTTAAAGGCCATTTGCTATTTCCCACTGAACTTGAAAATGAGAGGAGAATAAGGAAGGATAGTAAGTTAAGGACAAGTACACCAAGAGATGTAGAATTCTAGTTTCAATACTGAATCTTTTTCTATGCGACATGACTTTCAAGAATAAAAAATAGATACACCCATCATTGCATGAAGGTACGTTGATAATGCTTCTCTTCCTTTGTTTGTTCTCTCACTAGACGGTGAGACCCTTGAGGTCAGAAACTGTTTCTCAATTATCCATGGACTCTGGGGACCTAACACATCTCCTTGAATACAGTAGGCGTTCAATGTTTACTTGTGTCTTCTTTAATTTTCGAGCACAGGTCTATATCCAGCTGCTCCACAAGACACAGTCTACATCCCATCCATCCCTCATTTACCTGACGATGAAACACGGGTGCGAGCAGCTAACTTCCACGTTGGGGCCCCATGCGTCTGGATGATGTAGAACTTAAAGTCGGTCACAGACGCTAGTCATCCTCCAAAATTTTAACACGGAAACATTCAAACAAATTAGTGCTCATTGGAGATCTTGGCCACCACCAGAATCACTGATATCAAGCAACGCCAAGGGCCAAATTTCAGACAAATAATTCTTTTTGGTTCTTAAATAAGGTGTTTCATTAAGTTAGGAATTCTACTCTTCTATGCAACAGACCATATACTTTCTTCTAACAATATAAAAAGGATGACACTGTTCAAAAACTTATACTCATGAACATGTTTCTAGACCTTAATGTACTTTTTGAGCAACTGTATACTTCTTCCAATAATATTCTCATTTTAGAAAACGTTTCTGTTGTCTCTACTGATCCAGACTAGGGTACTATGGAAAGTATAATAATTTGGGGCCTATTCTTTAAGTTTTCCAAGTTTTATTTAGTGAAAGCCTACATAATGTGCTCTGGGTAGACCGAAGTCCTCCGTAGAAATGAGCTTTTCTGCTTCTGTTCCTACCAAAACATACCTCTGGCTGTGAGTTTTGGGCTCCACTCCCTCTTGTATCTAAATATTTTAACCACATACTGTTTCCCCATTGAGGAAAGGTCCAGTTTAAAAAAAAAAAAAAAGATAATTTGATTCTGTCCATCAAAATGACCTTCAGAGTTATTTCATAAACACAGGTGAAAATTCGTGTTAATTTTTTCATTCCAGTCCGTGTGAATTAATCTGATCAGCTATTATATGCACCAAACTTTGTAACATTAAGGATATTTCGGCTCTTCTGAAAATTGAATCATCAGAGGAAAGTTGTCATCTTTCAGAATCTTTAAAAAGTAGGGTTAAAAAATAAGTGGGGCTGGATTTAAAGACAATTCCAAAAAGTGATTGGGGGCAGATCTCCTGGCTTGTGTTTCCACCATCTAAGGCGATTAATTCTGAAGGCCCAATGGAGTTTGGATTATATACTGGGATACATTTATCCAAAAATCAGTAGCATTAACATAAGCTTGACATTTATAAAAAGTCTCAGCAAATGGAAAATTAGCTCCACAGTCAATTTAAAGAAACACAAAGGTTTACTTACTAATGGTTAAGATGCTATCAATAACAATGTTCTTAAGGGAAAATGTTCCACCCTTCTTGGATTTTTTTTTTCTTTGTTAAAATTATGTTAGCTAGAAGATATTTTGCCCAAAAGATACCATTAGAAAGGCTTTTAAAAATATCATAATTTATTCTAGAGTCTTCTTTTTCCAACACTTCTTTTGCTGTTATTAAATTCAGCTTCTATCAGTGTCTAAGTTGATAATCACTCCATTGTCATGTTATTACTCTTATTTTATTTTTCAGTACAACTTTCTCAGGGAGATGCCTGTTTACATTGTGATCATCATATTATACCTGAAGTTGCATTTCTTAATGTAACTTTGGATTTCTGCTTATTGCTCAAAAGAAGAAACTCTGAACAGAAATCAACAACTTATATTGCATAGTTACCTAAAAGGCTAAGGATTCCCCAAACAGTTTCAAACATATTGACTAATTTGAGCATTCCAATTAGTTTCTCCCCATACCACATACTTTTCCACAGGGAAGGCATATTTTACATAATGATATTTACAGAGAAAAATCTGTCTTTTGGAAAGAAAGCTATAAAATATAGTATGTTTCAGTCTACTTTCAGCTTTTATTTTATGGTAAAAAAGAAAAATAATTTTGGCAATTACTTGTCAAAAAATCCCTTCGGTTATTTTCACTGTTTTAGGGTAACAAAAATATTTTACTAAATGGGGTTTTTGACCTAAACGTTAATTTAAAAATAGTTTCCTTCACATTTTCAATTCTACATTCTCCCCAGTTATGTTAAGATCACCTGAATGATACAAAGTGTTGCTAACTTATGCTGACTTAAAAGAAACCATAAAAGCAAAATTCTATGGACCGAAACTACACAACTGTAATTCTAATTAACAAGATTAAGTCCATGGGATATTTTTCAATGAGCACTTTTAAGTTACCACAGTTTTCCCACACTTTACTGAAAACCTCTGAGGGCACTGTAGAGAAATATTACCGTTTCTTTGGGATAAAAAATTAGTATCAAAAAGCTAAAACTGTCCTTTGGAGGCAAAAGATATGAACAAGATTTCCTTTCTATTATGGGAAATAGCTTGACGTATATGGCAGAAGGAATGGCAAAGGGCTCCGTTTTCCTAATGCCTTTAAATATAACTTTTTCTTTAGCTAAAGCCAATCTTACATTGAAAGTACAATTTTTGTAAACCTCTGTGGTTACTAAACATACATTACTGAAATGGACAGTAAAATTTCAAAATTAGCTGTATACTCATTATCACAAATCTGGAATACTTTGGGAGAAATAGTGGAATAAAAAATATACACAGTACACTGAGAAATCCAAAACAGATGTCTCCTAAAATTCAGTATATTTACATACTTGTAAATAGTATATCTTTCCAAACCATGACATTTCTTCTTTAGGATAGTTTGTGTGTGTCCATGGGATAGTGGGGGTGGGAGAGGGAGAATACATTTAATTCAAACTTAAATGCTTGATGAAACTAAGATCGAGTCCTTAAATTATTCCAAGAGCAACAGAACATTTCTATTTGAAGCAACATTTGAGTGAATAAAGATTGTTGATTTGATTTAAGTTGATTTATTTTCACACTTTTGCATGCATCCTGTGGAATATTTGCTCAATACTCACTCCATGGTTTTTATATTTTTAAAGATTTCAGAGATTGATACATAAAAATACAAGCCAGGGCTGTTTTCAAACATCTTTCTGCAGGAAGATGGCTGAAATTAGAGGCTTCATCTCTTCTCTTATTTTATGGCTTCCTAGCTTGCTTTGGAATTCTCAGCAGAGTATCGTCAGGTAGTAGTTACAAAACCTTGGAAACATAGGGAAAGTCTTCAAGAATCTGAAGTTAATATTTCCAAACAGGATCAACCCATTTTTTCCCTTAGATTTAGAAGCTGACGTGAAAACCAAATGATAACTTCTATTGCTATTTTAGCAGCTGCACATCAAAGCCCCAAATACAAATTGATAAAATATTTTTCCATCTAAAGCTACCCTTGCATAAATTGTTTTCTTAGTAAAATAACATAATAAAGAAAGGAAAGAAGAGATGGAGGGAGGGAGGGAGGGAAAGGGGAAGATTTCTAAATGGGCATGTTACTATCCTAACAGCAATTTCATCTTAAAAGAAAGGGAAAACAAACCAACAAACAAACAAAAAAACTTTTTAACATTGCTTCATCTTTGTTTTTCTTTGTGAAATTTAAAGTTATGAAAACCTATGGTTTAGTTACAGGGAATATCAATGTGAGAGGTTGATACCAAATAGAGCACATATTATACTTTAAGTAAGTGGCTCTGCAATACTTCTTTGATTACAGATTATCAACTGAAAGTGATCATAAATTTGGATTATTTCCACTTTAGCTAAAACACAAGCATACGCTCTCTCATAAGAAGAAATCTTAAAAAGTAACTCTAAAATTAATGATGATTTCATGAAGTAGCGTTGACAAATGATTCGAGCTCATTCTGTTGATATTTCTTTTATTATAAAGAATATTCTAGGATTATGTTTCCTATCAAAATAAATTAGTACTTAAACTCCAATTCTTTTGATTTTTTTCTTCACCTAGTCTAATCAAAACACTTTATCTCATAAAAGAGGAAATGGATGCTTAGAAAATTTAAGTGACTTTGCCTGAAACCCACTAAAAATATAGAGTTAGAGCCCGGAGTCAATTCACAGTCACAATCGTGGACCAGTTTCAATCATCATTTCCTCTTCTTTCAGGTGCTCCGAGAAGCTCATGAGGCTACAATTCTTTTTCCAACTTTCAGGACTGTCATTATTGCTCCAGCCCTTTTTCTATTTTTTGGTTCATCATATGAATTTATTTTTATTTTGTTTTAGCCAAAAGATAACACCTAGAGTTTTATAATCTTTCATTATAACATCATGTATCTCCTAATTGTTTTTAATCTCCTTTACCTTTTGATTTTAAAAAATGCATTTAAGGGACTTCCCTGGTGGTCCAGCGGTTAAGACTCCATACTTCCACTGCCGGGGGCACGGGTTCAAACCCCACCCCCCCAAGATGCATTTAAGCACCTAGAACTTCCCAGTTCCTTCGGATCAATGTCATCACACTGGTGCCACAGGGACAGTGAATCTCCTGTCCAGCCCTCCCTGCCCAACCACCCCAAAGCCACTGGCAAGTACATTTGATCTCAAAATGCCATAAAACATTAACCTCCATTCATTTGCATTTTGAAGGGCAAGGATGATTAATGTATTTTTTTCTTTGCTATTTTTTTCTGGGACTAGGAGTGGAATGCTTTCTGTTTTGTAATAAATAAAAACTTTTAATCCTTTAATCCTTAAACCCCTGGATACTTTTTCTTCCTTCCTTCTCCCCCTCCCCTGACCCTCTCCCTCCTCCTGTTTCTTCTTCTCCAAAAATAGCTACCTTATTTTTCATTATTTGGAAGGAAGAAGGGGAAATATAACTTGGAAACAGAATAAAGCATTACCTGCAGAACTATACATTGGACCTTAAAATTGTATGTTCTCAATATATCTTCCCATTATTGAACTGATATTCAAAAAAATCAAAAACTCAAGTTCCATTTGATCCACGTGAGAGATACGTAACAATATATTGTGCGAGATGTTTACCAACATGTGTTATTAATATAGACATTTAGGTTATGGAGTAACCATGACAAAAGTTCGGATTTTGCTATTTACGGCTTTGCCTCTTGCCTTTCACCTCCAACCAAATCTGTATACACCAACGTGTAGATCATTGGATTCTTAAAATATAAAACTATTCTAAATATCTAGAAGAGTGGAATATGAGAAGCGGGAAGTCCATAAAAATGAAAAAATAAATTTTCTGAAGTCTTTTCAGACCAGCAAAAAAGCTCATCACAGAGGTCTGCGACTCTTCAATAGAGTCTGTGCTTTGTCAGACATCAGAAGCTGTCCTTGGCACCTGTCCTCTCCTGTGACAGAGTTGTGGCCCCATTTTTGCCTCTACAACTATGAGAAGAATCCATAAACAAAAAGGTGTGTTAGTTTTTTTTTATCTGTGATCCTTGATAAGAAGATTGAGGGAGTAGGTTTCCCAGAAATAAAAGAAGTACTAGGTGACAGTTAAGTTGGGTTGTTTGAACACATAATTCATTGAAAGTGATTTTCCTACATCATTTTATTAAGTGAAAGGAAGATACTTAGAAAAGGTCAGGTAGAATACTTTTTTTATTCTAAATGAGAAATAACCAAATTAAAAATCATTTTCCTTCCATTTGAAACAGAGCAGTCACCTAGTAAGATGACTCTGAGAGCCAATTGCAAGGTGACAGCCGCTGACCCTTTGTGCTGTCAAGGCCGGAGATGGCCGTGCTCACCTAACGATGTTCCTTCACTTCAGGCTCCTGTGAGGAAGCAGCATCAGGACCCTGACGCTTGGGTTTGAAAGGGCAGATGTAACCTAAAGGGGCTGATTTGGGGGTGGGTTCATTTCTGTTTCTTTTTTCTTTTTTTCATTTCTGTTTCTTTTTTCCCTTATGTATTTATGTTTTTTTTAATTGAAGTATAGTTGATTCACAATGTTGTGTTAGTTTCAGGTGTACAGCACAGTGTTTCAGATATATATGTATATATAAATTTTTTCTGATTATTTTCCATTGTAGATATTACAAGATACTGGATATAGTTCATTTCTTCTAAGGAATATTCCAAGGGACCTCTTAGCTCTCTTCCAGGGCTCAAGTGACAGTTTTCAGGTGTAGGGCCAAGGGCCAGAGCAAGTCCTCTGACCTAGGGAGGTGCCTGGTCCCTGGCCAGGCATTCGTCTCAAGGAGGACTCAGCACATCCATTAGAAACAGAAAGTCTGTCTCCAAGGAAGCCGAGGGGCAGCAGAGCGCGCGAAGGAGCCCTTGTCTGCAGCTCCTGGCTGTCTGCTGAGGGTATAATTACAGGCTGGAAAAATGCAGCCCCACAGAGGTACACGGGCCTGAGTTACAACATAGCAATTAATTAGAGCAGCCCATACTCAAAGTCCTGAAATATGAACACGTTTTCAGGACAAATGGAATTAATTTATAATGTATAGTAGGCAGTGTGCCCATTGCCGTGCCTTTTGGACAAGCAAAATAATTAAAAGCCTACATGTTCTACCAACTCTACGTGAATTTTTGGACCAATTTCTAGAATTCTTTTTGGGATTAAATACAGCACATGCTTTTTAAACTTGACAAGTAAAATCTGTATAGCACAGGGAAATATGCTAGATACCTTGTAATAACTTATAATGGAAAATAATATGAAAAGAATGTATCTATCTATCTATATGTAAACATATATATGTATGTATGTATAACTGAATAACTTTGCTGTACACTTGAAACTCACACAACATTGTAAATTAACTATACTTCAGTTTTTAAAAATCTACTAAATAGATTAGATTCTCGCTATCATACATAGAATTAGACTAAATGAAGTATAAGAAAGGCCCAAGACTCCTATTTGGCGTCTTTTGAAAAAGCAGCTTCCTTTCTGTGGTGAGGCTGAAAGGGCATGCTCTGGTGTTACATTGAATCTGTGGGCACCTTGACAATGAATTATTAGGTGATTTGAAAATGTTCTTTTCAGAAATGCCATCATATTTATTGAACATTCCAGAGAATATGCTGAATGTAGAAAATTGTTAATAGAAAATATTGATCAATAAGGTATTTAATAAAGCACAGTCTTTAATGCTACCATGTACCCTCTTGCTGGGGATGATTATAAACATACCCAGGATTGGGGTTGAGATTATCAATAGTGATAAATCATTTCCTCCAAAGGTGGATAGTTTATAGAGGTTACATGATCTGCCTGGTAATGTTTCGGTGTGCTTGTGAGACCAAACAGTAGTTTGGAGTAAACAACTTCTGTGACAGGAAACTATTTTCATTTCACTGATTGATTATTTGATAAAATACTGCTATATATTATGAACATAAGTGCAGAAAAATCCGTAACACAGACTAGGACTAAAATGTTTCTGGTTCTGTTACCTACGAAACAGAAACAGACTCACAGACAAAGAGAAGAGACTGTGGTTGCCAAGGGGGATGGGTGGTTGGGAGGGATGGAGTGGGAGTTTGGGGTTAGCAGATGCAAACTATTACACATAGAATGGATAAACAACTAGGTCCTACTGTAGAGCACAGGGAACTATAGTCAATATCCTGTGATAAACCATAATGGAAAAGAATATGAAAAAGAATGTGTATGTGTGTGTGTGTGTGTGTGTGTGTGTGTGTATAACTGAATCACTGTGCTGTACAGCAGAAATTAACACAACGTTTTAAATCAACTATACTTCAATAAAATAAATTTCAAAAGATGTTTCAGGTTCCATGAGTGGGATGGCTATGCATGATATGCCTTTTAAAAAATAAGCCTAGGACTTCTCTTTTTATTATTCTTTATGTATTTTCTTAGGTAAAACTTTCCTCGTGCCCCTTTCTATCCTCAGTTGCCTTCTGGGTGTTGAGTTGTTGTTGTCATAAGGGCTGTAGATTGGGAAGAAACTTGAGCATTCATTTTGTTGTTTTTCTTTTCTTCGACCTATAACCATGAATCTATCCATGGCATACAGTAAGTAACTTGTACTGAATACTGTGTATACATCAGATATTCAGCTATGTGTGTTAATTCTCTCAACATCTCTCAACACCTGAATTTGGTAGGCTCTCTTATTATCAAATCTACATCCTCATCAGGGTTTACATCAACAGCCTGGATAATTCCTCTCCCTTTGTCGCCTAGCTCTCTTCTCCTTGTTCACTCTGCTCCAGTCACACGCGTCTTCCTGCTGTTAATAGAATGTGCCAGATACGAACGACCTCACGGCCTTTGCACGTGTGGTTTCTTCTGTCTAGAATATTTAGCCATCAGTTACCCCATGGCTCATTTTTCTCACTTCATTCATGTCTTTTGTCAAAGGCCTTCTGAGAGAGGCCTTCCCTCACCACTCTATCAAAATTAGTACCCAAGTTGGCAGGACTAGTCAGGAGCTAAGCTGGGATTCAGTCTTGGCCAGTGTGATGCCACAATCTGTGTTAAACAGGGGTCAGGAAACTACAACCCACTGGCCAAGTCCAGCCCAATGTTTGCTCTTGTAAATAAAGTTTTATTGGAACACACACATACAAAAAATAAAATAAAATAGTACCCTGGTTTCTCTCTCTATCCACTTACTCTATCTTGCTTAATTGCAGATATCACCATAGGACATATGTTAGATTTGAATGCAGTCATTTAATAAATAGATCACAAACCCCTGACAGATACCAGCTGCATTCTAGGGCCTTGGGACAGAGTAGAGGATAAAACAGACAAATGTCCCTCCCCTCCTGAAGTTTATCCTTTAGTGAGGAAGATGTAACATAAACAAGACAAATAAGTAAAGATAGGGTATGTTAGCACTAAGGACCAAAGATTTTTAAAAAATCAGGCAGAAAAGGGAATAAAGATGTGACAATGGTGGAATTGAAATTTAAAGTTGGTATCCAGTAAAGGTGACTTTTAAATACGAATCTTAAATTCTGGGAAGGGGCTAGCCCTTGGTCCATCTATAGGAAGAAAATTCCAGGCAGAAGGAAGACCTCACTATAGGTGGAGGAAGCAGAGGGCCCATGTCACTTATCAGCTGATTGTCCCCTAGCACGAGAATTCACCACCAAGAGAGCAGGATTTATCGTTGTCTGGTTCACTGATAAATCCCCAGAGCCTAGAACTGAGAGCTCCCACTAAGCATGTTTGAATGAATTAAATACGGTAATTACGCACAGTTTACAAGTGAAGAAGTCGAGGCACAGCAGTTGAGTAACCAGCCCAAAGTACCCAGCTGGACATAAGCATCCAGTTGGACATAAGTGGTGATACACACTTTGAACAACACCAAAAATCTAAGCCACAGCCTGAGTTCTCACTACTGTCTTCAGATGTTCTGGGAGTCCCCAGTTCTCTCTGAAGGTAAGAACACAAGGTATGGAGACTAAATGCTGAACTGGGAATCAGAAAAGATGACAAAAAGAAGAAAAGAAAGGAACTATCCTGGATTATCCATTTCATTCCCAATTTTAAATTTAGACTCAGATAGGCTAACACATGTCCAAAGTTTAATTCGAGAATTATCTGAATTGAAGACTGATGTGATCACCACTGGAGAGACTGGCAAGAGATGGGCAATTGGTTTTGGGCCCACCATATCACTTTATGACTTTGGGCAATATTTTCTCTCCGTGCCTCAGTTTCTTTGGCTGCAAAATGCAAAGACTGGACTAGATAATCCCAACATCTTTTTCCATTTTAATAGTCTCTTTTCTCTAAATATTAAGTCCTGAAAATACTCTGGAAAGTTTTGAAGAATTCTTGTCCATTAAAGAGATAAACAACCCGATTAAAAAATGGGCAGTAGAATTGAATAGACATTTTTCCAAAGAGGAAATGCAGATGGTCAACAGGCACATGAAAAGATGCTCAACGTCGCAAATCATCAGGGAAATGTGAATCAAAACCACAATGAGATATCATATCACACCTGCCAGAATGGCTATCATCAAAAAGAACACAAACAACAAATGTTAGCAAAGATGTGGATAAAAGGGAACACTTGTACACTGCTGGTGGGAATGTAAATTGGTGCAGCCACTATGGAAAACAGTGTGGAAGTTTCTCAAAAAACTAAAAATAAAACTACCACATGACCCAGCTATTACACTGCTGGGTAAATATCCAAACAAAACAAAACAAAACAAAACAAAACTCCAAAATACTAATTTGTAAAGACACATGCACCTCAGTGTTCATTACACCACTGTTTACAATAGCCAAGACATGGAAACAACCTAAGTGTCCATCAACAGAGGAATGGATAAAGAAGATGTGGTACATATATACAATGGAATACTACTCAGCCATAAAAAAAACGAATGAAATTCTACCATTTGCAGCAACGTAGATGGACTTGAAGGACATTATGCTAAGTGAAATAAGTCAGACAGAGAAAGACAAATACAATATATTACTCATATGTGGAATCTAAAAATTACAACAAGCTAGTGAATATAACAAAAGACAAGCACACTCACAGATAAAGAGAACAAACTAGTGGTTATCAGTGGGGAGAAGGAAAGGAGGAGGGACAATACAGGGGTATGGGATTATACATGCAAACTATTAGGTATAAAATAAGCTACAGGGATATATTGTAGAAGACAAGGAATACAGCAAATATTTTATAATAACAATAAATGAAATATAACCTTTAAAAATTTGGAATCACTATATTGTACACCTGTAAGTTATATAATATTGTACATCAACTATACTTCACTTAAAAATAAATAAAGAAAATAAAAATGAATAAATAAATAAAGAGATGAGTAGAAATTATCCATAAACAGAAATGGATAGAGGTGTTCCAAGGAGAAAGGGTTTTTTTTTAATACATTTTATTTTTATTTTTTAATTTTATATTGGAGTATAGTTGATTAACAATGTTGTGTTAGTTTCAGATGTACAGCAAGGTGATTCAGTTATACATAGACATGTATCTATTGTTTTTCAAATTCTTTTCCCATTTAGGTTATTATAGAATTTTGAGCAGAGTTCCCTGTGCTATACAGTAGGTCCTTGCTTGTTATCTATTTTAAATACAGTAGTGTGTACATGTCCATCCCAAACTCCCAATCTATCCCTACCCCCCGAGAAAGGAATTTTAAGAGAAGGCAACAGGGCATAACAATTCACGTGTTAGGGAAATGGTACCCAAGTATTAGATGGGTAGGGCTGGAATATAAGGCGGGGAGAGAGGCAAAGAGGATGTTTGAAGAAGCTAAGTTCCTGAGCTCAGAAAATAAAGAGTTTTCCACACCGTGGTAGGAAGTTTGGACCCTATTTGCTGGGTAGCAGAAGTATGGACACTTTCTACAAAGAGTTCATGGAGGGTTGTTGTATATATTTCATGTGGTCACTGTGCACTACAGCAACAGTTGATCGGTTTCTTGTCCTAAAATGTTTTCTTTGACATGAATTGTTTCAATGAGAAAGAAGAAAGAAGAGACAGAGCTTTAAAGACTGATTGGAAGAATTATACAGATGTAAAAAATAACATCAGAAGACCACTCTATCTCCCTTCCACTCTGTCCCACGCGAGGTCCTTATAGACTGTGAGTCATGTGGTCCATACTCTCACACAGCTCATCGCCAAGTGGAAGACAGTGTTAAACAAACACAGAAACTTGTTCTCCAAGTCACCTAACAGTATATCATGTCTAAGACTTAAGAGAGCAATTCTAAGTTGAATATGAAATTCTAGAATGTTCAAAAGGCCACCAGTACATGAGAAAGGTAATTGTTAAAAAGAGTTGCATTTATACGTGGAATCTAAAATAAGACACAAAAGAACCTATCTACGAAGCAGAAACAGACTCAAAGAACAGACTTGCGGTTGCCAAGGGGGAGGTGGAGGGAGGGATGGAGTAGGAATTTGGGGTTAGTAGATGCAAACTATTACATTAAGGATGGATAAACAACAAGGTCCTACTGTATAACACAGGGAACTATATTCAACGTCCTGGGATAAACCATAATGGAAGAATATGGAGAAGAATGTATATATATGTGTAACTGGGTCACTTTGCTGTACAGCAGAAATTAAAACAATATTGTAAATCAACTATACTTCAATTTTAAAAAATGGTGTTAAAAAAAAGAGTTGCAGGTCTCCTTTAAATGGTTGGTTCAATGGTCAAGAAATTAAGGAACAAGAAAAGCTGCTTATAGACAGTCCCCCTGCCTACCTCCACCCCCAAACATCATTTATTTTTCCCATCCCTGTCTCTCCCCTCCTCCCCTTCATTCCTTGTCAGGCTTTGCTGTAGCCAGCTGCATGAAAAGCTCAAAAAGCTTTCTTTACAGACTGAGATTCACCAGTCTTTACACAGTATTGTATTTCTTGAAGACTTACATGTCAAATAACCCATGTGTGCCCTTCATTTTTAACCAGAAATTGTGCTCTTCCCCCAGAATTATATATAATTCATTTGCTTGGTAACACATTAGCATCTCTACAATATAGGCCAATAAAACATATTAAAATACAGTTTCTGGTAATAGCTTGTAAAATGCACTAACAGAATTTTGTAGAAATCCATTTCTGAACAGATAAGTCAAAAAGACAAGAAAATACTCTGGGCTTGGACCATATTCGAAAATTCCAGCTACTTTCAAATCTAAATATTTAACTCATAGTGGATCAATACATTTGACTTAGGCCAAACCAAGTTACCACTGTAAAGAAGAGTGACCAAATTCTGGAAATTACTACAATGTCTACCAGAACATTGAATTCAAAAAATGAAAATCGTTGTGTGTAATAGTGATTGTTTCAAAGAAGAAAGGGGATTATTGCATTGATGGTTTTGATGTGTCTGTGTATCACATACATCAATATTTTGGTAACATACTTGTATATATATTTTAAAAATAATATCATTGCCTTGCTGTAAGTAGTTAATTCTTTTCAGAAGTAAATTAATGTCATGTATAAGCTTCATCTTCCCCTTCCCATTAGATCCTCATATTTCCTAAGTGATGACAGTCATAGAACCCGCTTATTTTCCAATATTGTTCTTTCCCCTTCTCGGCCTTCGTGACTACCATTCATAATTTTTAAATTAAAGCCTTCTTTTACTCACCTACCCTCATATATTTTTTTAGAATATATCTCTTACCTTCAAATTGTTCAAAGTTTTTAAGAACATTCTGGGTCTCACTTTTTGTGTACCTTTGTACAGTGACTATTTGGAAGTGACGAGAAGAGCGTCACTATAAAAGAAGAGCCACTTCACAACCTTGAAAACAGGCTCTGGAGAAATGTCTTCTAAGAATCAGAATGTAACCCTTCCACACATGAATGACTATATCAGCGGTAAATGGCAGATTTTTTCTTTTTAATGGCAGATACTTTTTGCAAAGTGGATGACTGAGAGATAACTAGCTCAACCTTGTATGGAAAAAGACTATGCAATTAGTTAATCCATCATAACAAAATCAAATTTTATTATTTTAAATGGAGAAAGTGAGGACAAATAACCATTCTCCCTTGGAAATGAAATTATCCTGATATTTCGGAATGTTTGAATTTTTAAAATGTGTACAATACTAAAACTATAAACATAGGTATGTTTCTATTTTTCTCTGGTGAGCCCTATTTTGCTTGCATCTGAAAATATTTCCAAATTATTATCAACTATCTTTTACCAACAAAATAATTTTTTAATTCCTTTATTTTAGGTTTAAGTAATGATTAAGCTCTGCTCTGTTTTATGCTAATAAAACTGAAATGTGGAGTAAGTGAAATCAATTGGATAAAAGTAAAGCTTACTTAATAATTCATACTCCAGGAAAGAAGGACCATAGGGGGCGTGGATGAGAGCTTGTTCGGGCATAGGCATTAGTGGTGGATTAGTATACGGGAGTCTCTAGGCTGAAATGAAGCCCCATGGTGGGAGAGGTGATAACAAATACACTTGTAATAAGAGGATATGATATCCATTTTCTTAGCAGAAACCTAGGAAGGTATGGGTCTGGATTTTTTAAAAGCACCTCATTTATACAATTATGTATTTTAACATTTACAGCGCATTTCTCCCCTTTCTTTTTGGAAGGACATTGCACTAAAAGGGGCAAAGATATTTTGATGAAGTGACTACAGGGTGAAATTTTTAGGCCAGACAAAATGAAAGTTCAATTAATCACATTTGTACCTGTTCATTTGCATACGAGTGTATGGAAACTGCTGTCCAGTTCTTTGACACAAACTGGATTAATCCAAAAGATAGTGAGTAGTTAACTTCAGGGGATTTCCCCCTGTGTTGCACAAGTGACATTTTTATTCACTATAATTCAAACCTGGCTAAATTAAAAATATATCTAGTGATAAGCACTGAATTTTTCTGTGGATAGATGATTACCATGTTGGAAACTACTAAAAAGTGATATTACTGGGAGTTGCTAATAAAAGTGAGCTGAGGTGGCAACTCCTTAAGGGATCCAGATTAAAAGCACCCATGAAATTCCTACTATATCAGATCAGTACTAGCAGGATTGTATCTAAGCTTAAAAATATGTTTAATACTACAGAATACACATGTGCTGTAAGCTTATACTTAAGGAAACATCTTGCAGTAGATTGTCTTAAGTGTAATGAGATTAAGGTCCAGATGATGGCAATCCGCTCTCAAACTCAACAAATCTAAAATGTGATACTTGTTCTCTAGGTAAAAGAAGTATGGCACAGGGCAGGTTTTATCCTTTATGTAGTTTCAAAAATATCCATTCCATGTAGAGGGTTCAGACTTTATCTCTGGGGGGAAAATGCTGTATATTAACTTCAACAAAAACTGATGGCACCCATGGGATGCATAGGTTAAAAAATGAACCAGAGGACCTGAGTTTTTGCTATACCAACTATCAGCTATGAAATCCTTATCAAATGATGGAAACTCTCCCCTCCTACACTGTCTGTGGGAATGTAAGTTGGTGCAGCCACTACGGAGAACAGTATGGAGGTTCCTTATAAAACTAAAAATAGAGCTACCATATGATCCAGCAATCCCACTCCTGGGCATATATCCAGAGAAAAACATGATCCAAAAGGATACATGCACCCAATGTTCGTTGCAGCACTGTTTACAATAGCCAAGACATGGAAGAAATCTAAATGTCCATCGACAGAGGAATGGATAAAGAAGATGTGGTACATGCATATAATGGAATATTACTCAGCCATAAAAAAGAATGAAATCATGCCATTTGCAGCAACATAGATGGACCTAGAGATTGTCATACTGAGTGAAGTAAATCAGACAGAGAAAGAGAAATATCATATGACATTGCTTATATGTGGAATCTAAAAAGAAATGATACAAATAAACTTATTTACAAAACAGAAATAGACTCACAGACTTAGAGAATGAACTTATGGTTACCAGGGGGGAAGGGTGGTGGGAAGGGATAGGGAGTTTGGGACTGACATGTGCACACTGCTATAGTTAAAATGGATAATCCACAAGGACCTACTGTGTAGCACAGGGAACTCTGTTCAATATTATGTAACAACCTAAATGGGACAAGAATTTGAAAAAGAATAGATACATGTATATGTATAACTGAATCACTTTGCTGTACACCTGAAACTAACACACATTGTTAATCAACTATATTCCAATACAATATAAAAAGTTAAAATTTTAAAAAATTTTAAAAAAGAAAAAAAAAAAGATGGAACCTCCATAATTTCATTCCTCAAGAGAAAATGAAAGGCTGCCAACACCCCAGGAGACCTCATGGTGTTTGGGTAGGGATTAGGTTAGCTAAGGGAGGACAGACTCTATCACAGTTAAATGGACTTTGGTACCAGGAAGACCTGAGTTTGATCTTTGACTTTGCTGATTTGTAATCAAAGGACCTTGAACACTTAACCTCTCAAAACCTCAGTTTCCTCTTCTATAAAATGGGTATGAAAGGGTTGAGCCAGTATTACTGACTGGTTATCTGTCTATCTATCTATCTAACTATCTAGCTGTCTTCCTACCTACCTATCATTTTATGTATCAAGTAATCATCACATTGTGAGTTCTGCTAAATATTAATACAGTAAAGTATTGTGAAGATTAGTATGCCACACAAGTGTAACCTGTTATTAATAGAAGTAGCTTGAGAAAAATTGCATATCTAAAATGCATCCTTCAAAGTATCAACATTATACCTATAGTTAAAACTCAAGCAATTTCATATTATTGGAGTATAGCAACCTGCATATTATATCAATATCTAATTTTTATTCCTAGATGAAACGAATGCATTTAAGTAACAGAAAAATAATGTAAAATAAAAAAAGTATGAAAAGTGTATTTTCTCTATCCTTCCTTCTTTCTATCTAAAGAATGTATTCTTAGGATTTTCTTTTAACACCTAGAGGAGTAGCTGCCCAGGCTGCTGATTCATGGGGGTTCTTAAAAAATCTTCACACCTAAAGAGAATTGAAAGCAGGGGCTCAAGTAGATACTGGTACACCCATGTTCAAAGCAGCATTATTCACAATAACCAAAAGGTGGAAGCAGCCTACTGTCCATCAATAGAAAATAGGTTAACAAAATGTAGTCTATACACACAATTAAATACTAGTCAGCCTAAAAGAAGGAGAAAGTTCTGCTATATCATGGATGAAGCTTGAAGACATTATTCTAAGTGAAATACGCCAGTCACAAAAGGACTAATACTGTGTGATTCAGCTTTCTTGACGTGCCTAGAGTAGTCAGATTTACAGAGACAAAAAGTAGAAGGGTGGTTGCCAGCGGACGGTGGGGAGGGGAGGGGGAATGGGAGTTTTGTTTTTGAATGGGTGTGGAGTTTCGGTTTAGGAACATGAGAAAGGTTCTGGAGATGGATGGTGGTGATGATTGCATAACAATGTGAATATGTTTGAAGCCACTGAACTGTACGCTTAAAAATGTTTAAAGTTTATGTTATGTGTATTTTACACCATAAAACATCTTGCGATCTAATAATTTTCTCTATGTTTTTCTGCCTCCTTATATTTAAAATTGTAATCGCAATCTTCAGTTTTTGGTGCATATATTCAGTATCTCCAAAAATAACTTGAATGGATTGAACAGGGCATGGAAAGGGGAGTAAAATAGGTCATTTTTGCTTTGGCTGAATCCTCTAATTTTAATCCTTCTTTCCTAAATTTAAAATAAATACATTTAATCCATGTTAAGATAACCAAAAGGGTTTCTGGCTTTGCTTCCTCTTCTAGCTGATGGATCTGGATAGAATGATTAATTGATTGTTTCAGCAAGCCAGGCATTTTATAGAACCACCCAAATAGCTACTTATCAGTGGAATTGATGCAGAGCCACAAATAGTACTTGTACACATATTGCAAGTATTAGAAACTTTTTGTGTCTTTTAAAGAAAGTCCTATCTAGCCCAAAATAATAATATTATTTACATAGGAGTTTAAAGTTTTATTTTTCACATATATGACCTTAATCCACACATAAATCTTGCGACTCAGAAACCCCTATTCTAGTACATACCTTAGAGCATTTCTTGCCCATGCATACCAAAAGACATATACAAGGATATTTACAGCAACAGCGTGTGTAATTGTCAAGCAGATAACAACCCAAAGTCAAAGAAGAGAATAGAAAAATAAATTGAGGATATGGACATAATGGAGAACCACACCGAAGTGAAGTACAAAAACATTCAACTATATGCAACAATGTATATAACTCTTAGAAACATAATTTTGAGTAAAAAAAACAAAACAAACTAGTTCTAGTAAGACCATATAGAAAGTGTTACTTTTATAAAGCTCAAAAAAACAAAACTATCAGGTATATGAAAAGAATCTCAAAGCAGCCCATGAAAGTGGCAGAGCCATTGTGCAAATCTGTGTAGGTTACACACTGCACACTTCAAGGGGCATAATTCACATGAGGCTCAGCTGGATATGAGGGTCAGCATCTCTTAAATTTGTAAAGTGCACACTTTGCACAACTTTCTGTGGCAGCCTTGATAATAGCAACTTCTGGGGAAGTAGGGGAGATAGAGGAGAGGCATCATTTTGGTACTTTTCTAGTTCTCAAATTGGATAGTAGTTTTACAAGTGTTCATTATATTGCATGTAATCTTTTGTATTTATCAAATAATAGACTCCCCAAGGTATTTCTAGGCTATATCTTGGGGTTTGAGGCAGAAGAGAATGGGGATATATAATTAACTACTTTACACATAAGGAGAATTTTTCATTCTATTCTGTTCTCTTGCCCCTAAAAATCATTATATTTTTGGCCCCAATACAAGAAAAATATATATTTCAAATTAAAATGACCCCATTTAGCTACATCAAAATCTGATGGGAAAATATTTGCCACGATTTTTTGTCAATTGTCAACAAACTGTGGAGACATCCAATTCTGATTCCATGAAAAAGTGATATATTAAGTTGTGCCCCTTCTCAATGAATCAACTGCAGTTCCTCAGGTAAATTAAAATATGTTGAAGAATCCCTGGCATTTCCAGGTGGTGAAAAAGACCTTATTCTTCAAAGCTACCATATGTCCAGTGATTCCCTTCCTTCCTACTCTATGTGTAGCATACAGAATGTGTGATTTTCTACACAAAAATATTAGGAATAAAAGTTGGTCAAAACTGTTTGGAAGATTAGGAATCAATTTATTTGCAGTAGATGGCTTTTCCCCAAACAGATACATATTAAAATATATCTATCTGTTTGGGGAAAGTTGAAGCTTAACTGAAGTACTGTCACTTAAATTTAAAACAAAAAACAAAAAATAACCACATAAATGTCTCCCATGGGCACATTAAAGTCACTTATTCTCAAACAAGCATCTTGCAACTCAATCTTAATATGATTTAAAAGTTCATTATCTTTTCAAATTATTTAAATCTGCTTGAAAATGCTTGAAGCTTCATGTTGTATTTTTGAAGCATGAAAGCGAAGTTATCCATCAGTTACCAATCAAACATATGCTCCTAGACAAAATAAGTTTCACTTTTTTGAATACCTGTAATAACTATTTAACAATATATATAACATTGGGTAGCAAAAAAGGTATAAGATCACTGATTGCATGTTCCTGCTTATATCTATATGTAAGAAAAAGCTCACCACTTCTGTAGAAATGTAACATCTCATTTTTATATCTGCAGGAATATTCTAAGTAAACTGCTAATTTTATTGTTAAGTCATTATAATAAACATTCTATTAAAGTACACATTCAAATTAAAACTTGTCTCTCTGGTGACATTTGAAACATACCATCTGCATTGTGTGCTACAAAAGAATTCAGATTACAGCCCCTTTCACTTATATGTAATAGTCACTCTTATATATCAGTTTAAACTGATATAAAACACTTTGCTTTGAGGAAAAAATATTTTAGCTATAATTCCCTAATGGACACGCATTCTTGATTTTCATTTAATATGTGTCTATAGTATACCATGCATCATGTCATATATAAGAAAGATGATAATACTAAAAACAAACAAAAATGTGGAGGAGGGGCTTCCCTGGTGGCACAGTGGTTAAGAATCCGCCTGCCAAGGCAGGGAACAGGGGTTCGAGCCCTGGTCCGGGAAGATCCCTCATGCCATGGAACAACTAAGTCCGTGCGCCACAACTACTGAGTCTGCGCTCTAGAGCTCGAGAGCCACAACTACAGAAGCCCGCGCACCTAGAGCTTGTGCTCCGCAACAAGAGAAGCCACCGCAATAAGAAGCCCGCGCACCACAGCGAAGAGTAGCCCCCGCTCACCGCAACCAGAGGAAGCCCGCGTGCAGCAAGGAAGACTCAACACAGCCAAAAATAAAATAAATAAAATAAAAATAAATAAATTTATTTTTTAAAATGTGGAGGAGGTATTGCAGAAAAAAAGGAAAACAATCTATAAATTGGTTTAAATTAAATTAAAATAACATAAAGCAAAGTAATCTTTTTGTCTCGCTTGACTAGGTCAACTCATAAATCCAGTTTAAAAGACAATTTGTTCAATTTTTTTCTAGCAAAAGAGAAAAATGAGGACAAGTACAGTATGGAAGGGTTTTAAAATGACATACTGACAGATTATAATATGGTGTCTCATCAGATGACGTGGTGTTTTGACTGCATGGCTACAGAAGGGCTATAATTTAAATGCCATTAAAGACACATAAACTCTAGCATGGAGACAGGAATACTGAAAAATTTTTTGGTCTATAGTCACAATGCAGATAAAATTGTTTCTTTGATCTTGCAGTGCCAAAATCTGTTGTCCAGAAGGGAAATGTCTTTGTGTTTCTCTCTTAAGCTAAGACAGATTTCATTTTCCATCTAAGTCGTTTTGTTAACACCACATAAAAAGTAAAGTGTATTTTATCAGCAGAACTTAGTTTTCTTCCATTGTTATTTTAGGTTACTTTATGATCACGTAGTGCTCAGAAAATGTACCCAAAATACACGCATCTGGGTTTAAAGTGACAAAACTCTAACCTCAAATGTTTTCATAGGGGCAGTTTAGTAGCATTTCTATCTGAGGAATTAAGAACAACGCAATCTTCTTCTTTAATACATTTTTCTTTTTAAAGAATAAGGACACATTTTGTTTATAAGACTCAGCAGAACATAAACATTCATATTTGACCTTTGTGAGCAATGTTAGCAGCTAATAATCTGTAATAAAATATATACTACAACCATTTGCAAAGCAGAGTGAATTCTCTCCTGAGCAAGTTTCTAAATTATTGAAAATCTTGTGAAATTTTAAGATTTTTTTTGGCTTTAAATTGTAATTGTAAATTATATATTACATTTTAAGGGAAATATTTCGTGTGGAAATTTTTCATTTGATTTATTATGTCTTATTCTTTGGAAAACCAGACAAAAGAAAGCAGTCACCATGATTTTCACTTAGCCTCGATGGCTCATTGTACAGGAGCTGATTACATTTATGTCAAAATCATATATTGTTTGGAGACCACAGTATGCCAGTGATAGTTTCTAGAATTTAGTGAACTTTAAGACTTAAGCATTTATATTTTGATTCTTTTATATTAAAATATGAGGAATAATCTTTTAAAATATAGATACTGAGTTGGAAATAGTTTTGCCAAGATTGAATCTAATATTATAAATCTAATTTGTATCTATCTCTCTCTATTCTCATTATACTTAAGAAGTAGATCCAATTTCTCTTCCAGGTGAAATTTTGGGGATGATTGAAAGCAGTATGTTTAATGGCCAAAAATAACATTTTTATCCTGTCAAATTTATGCCATCAAGTTGGGAAAATCTTGATAATAAACTACCAAAGCCAGGTTTGAAAAGCTTAAAGGCAAAATGTCTACTGCACAAACAGTGTTTCTTGAAATTTTTTCTGCCTTGATACATATTATTGTAACATGGCATAACTAAATTCTAAAGTCAATTTTTTTGATTAAGAATGCTTTGGAAAATTAAAAGTTATTTAAAAAGTGAAAGAAAAATGTTGAAAAGCTTAATCAGCACTATTTCCGGCATCTATCCTGCTCAGGGTAAAACAGCTCAAACGCATTGGGCATTTCTGCAAAACACCCATCAACAAGCAAGCGAACAAAATCAAAACCCAAGCCTGTGACTGAAGTCTTCCTTAATGCTGTTCTTCTATATATTTGAGAGAGTGGTTTGTATTCAGTAGAAATGGGGGTTTCTTTCTTTTGCTGCCCATCCCAACGTGCAGACTAGGGGAGAAGTTTCTGTGTAAAACTCTTCCCTAGCGTTTACTGTCACCCACCTGCAGCACCTCATGAGGAAAGACTCTAGACTGTGATCCCCTCACCCGGACCCCACGCAGTGTTCCAGGCATCCTTCCTTGCAAAGCCCCTAGAGCTCATCAGACCTGGACCAAAGGATGAAGTCACCACCTGCTGAACGGTGGCCCAACCCTCTTTTGTGCAGATTGATTCCTTGACAATAAAAAGCACATCACTGGCATTCTACTCAAACCTCTGCATAACATAAAGGCTGTGTTAAAACTCCATCATATAAAAATAACTATGCTTTTGAAACTATTTCATCTGCCTATGAATGTCCAGGAACAGCCCAAGATTGACACAAAATGTCCTATTACTCAGTGCCTGCTGATGAAAAGTGAATTCTAGTTAACATCAGAAGAAAGGCAAGTGGCATGGATGGCAACAAAAGAACAATCCTAGGGAATATATTGAATATTATGTATCTGATTTTGAAATGTTATTTTAAAAAAATTTCGTAGCAGCATCTTTCTGGAATCCATAATTGTTAACGGTTACAAGTATTGGCCCCAGGCAGATTGCCTAGCAAGGTTTTCTAGAGTAGTAAAGGTAAACAAGCCAATTACTATGCAAACAAATATTGTTTTTTATGGTTATTTAAACACTCAGTGTACATTTGAGTATTAAAATACTAAGAGGAAGCACACTATCTTCTGGTCATCATAGGAATGATTGGATAAAACAGAAAAATGCTTAAGCATACATAGCATCAGTAGCATAGGGAAAATACATTAAACACAGATCAAAGACATTTCTAACCAGAGCGGTATCAGAGATTACAGTCACTAGAATAGAAGGCATAAGTAATTATTTAGAATCAACTCTTAAATTATGAGAGAGGGGACTGATTTCATCACTATGAGTTTAAAATTCCACAAGAAATAGCTAAGCAAAGAGAAATATTTTATTAAGTTGGAGTTGAAAGCCAACACAAATATACAGTGGTAAATATTGCTATGTTTTGGAGGAAATGTAAGAAAGAGAAAACACATTATAAAATGTGTAAACTAAATACAAATCATCTGTCATTGTATTTTTGCAGAGTTCTGCTCTGAATCAGTGCAGTCTTGAATGAGTTCTGCAGCAAACCAGTTTGGTTTCAAGGAGATCACTGGTAATAATTTTGATTAATAAGGTAATTGTAGGGTGTTACTAAAATCCATTTCATTCTCAATTTGATGAGTAAAAAGCACTAATGTTCTTACAATGAAGGTAATAATTATTTGTAGCCATTTCAATGATAAATTCACAGTAAATCCATCTAGTAGTTATTCCCTATGATTCTTTTAAAAAATTAAATCGCCGTGAATAAACAATATATAGATCTTATCAGCTCAAAACCAAAATCATTTCAGACATTTAGTGAAGCCAAAATACAGTTGGGTTTGCCCAACATTGAGTGATTTTGCACTTCTTTGGAGCTCTCTTGATTTCTAGAAAATTGATAAGTACCTGAAAATCTCTGTTAATGGAGCATTATGAGAGCAAACCCAGAGCATCATGATTCTCACAGTACTGCAAGAATCGATTTCTAGATTATATTAATCCATTTTCTTCCAAAAATTTAGATTATTACTTGAGAAAATGATAGCAGAGTGAGGTCATCAAATAAACCATGGAGAGTACTGTATGAACAGAATCTCTATTAATTCTCTCACAAAGCACTCTATATTTAACATGGTTACATTTGGAATTTGATCACCATATGCAGCTATAGGTCATTAAGAGAAAGACAATATCCAATACCTATAAGTAGTTCAGGTTGTGACAAGTTACGCTTTTGTGTATGGTTCCAAATGTGGTTGGTACAGAAGAGTGTGTTCTCCAGGATCCAAGCTTCTTGAGCTGCCAGAAAATATCAAAACAATCGGGGCTCTTTGGAATGCGTAGTTAACTTCCTGCTGTAGGACAGGAATGCCAGCTGCTCCTGTAGCAGTGGGTTTCCAGATGTCAAGGCTGTATGGATAGTGAGGTAATTGCAGGAAGGAAGGGATACAATTTTGTTATCACAGATTACCATCCCCATTGAAAACCATGGCTACAGCATTAATGTCAGTGCTTTGGAAACACACAGTATGAATGGGAGGTCTCTGTGTTGAAGTGTAGGGGTTTGTACATTTGCTTCTGTGGAAGAGGATAGGCCCAAATTATTAAAATGCTTGGCAAACCAAGAGAGGGAGCCTTCTCAAAGCTGTAATGTCGGAGTGATAAAGCATCTGTAAGGCTACAGGCCTTATCAGCTAAAGTAGGTCCAAGAACAAAATAACAAGGTTTAACTATAAGTGTTCTGGAACTATGGCTTGCGCATTGCGTTAAGAAAAATAAAATGTTTGGGTGCAAATGAATTCATCAACAACTCTATTTAGGGCTGTCTTTTGGTATTAGTGCCTGAGTAGGGGAAAGTGGATGATGATTTTCCGGTATTCAACCAAGAATAACTTATTTCTCAATTTCCCCTGCTGTGTTACCAATAGACCATAAGTTATCAAAAGCCCTATAAACATTTAAAAAAACATTTTTATTGGCACGCAGTTGATTTACAATGTTGTGTTAGTTTCAGCTGTACAGCAAAGTGATATATATACATATAGTTCAGATTCTTTTCCCTTATATGTTATTACAAAATATTGAGTAGAGTTCCCTGTGCTATGCAGGAGGTCCTCGTTGGTTATCTATTTTATATATAGTAGTGTGTATACATCATTCCCAATATAAACTTTTATTTCAAAGCCAGAATCAAGATGCCACATTTCTATCTGGGAATTTTAAAGGCTACCTTATTTTGGCATATTCCACGGGCAAAACCAGTCCATATTTGTTCCCAAATTATGGATATTAATTGAGAAAATTTAATGTAGCAATTTCTTGGCTTTCTGTCTGAAGCTCCCGATTACCTACATGCTGAATGTAGCACATGTGTGTAATGTTGTTTGTAAATGAACAGAAGAGTTGGTGCCTTGGTTCTCCTACTAACATAGCAGGGTTGAAGATGATGTCTGAAAAGTCCTTGATTCTGGAGTCATTCTACCATCCACGAAGATAAGGGACTTCTCATTTTCCCTCACATCAGAAACTCTGTCCTACTCAGACACCAAGATGTGCATGGTTCTTCTGGGCAGTTTCGTATTATGATTGGCTTAACACTGAGCTAAGAGCAGTCAACTAACTAGATATAAATCGCATGTGCAATTCTTAAGCCAGGTCTCCCCCACCCTGCAGAGTTTTGTGGTTATGCCTGTCCTGTTGAACCTGCCCTATTATATCTGACTAAGGCACACCTGATGGCACAATTCCAGGAGTTCCATTTACATCATCACCTCTGTCAACGGCACCTCCTGGAGTTGTACTGTGCACAGTTTCTATGGCCATAGGTGACAGCCCTGCATACCCTTGAAAATATTTTTTTGAATCCTGAATAATTTATTCAATATATTACACATCCCGGAGCTTAATGACATCCTAAATATCATAGGATCTTGCCAAGTGCAGTGCATTGAAGCTACGAGATATATAAGGACAAGAGCTGTTGCATACATTGGGAGGGGGGACGTTGAGGGTGGAGAACGATAAAATCTGTTTCTGGCAGGTGGGAAAAGAATGAATAGGGAAAATATAAACAAAATATGGATAGCTAAGTGTTTGCTGGTGTAGGAAAATAAACTTTTACTTTGTAGTACGCATTTTAAAAAAGTTTTTAGCTCCTTTAAATCCCTGTTTGGGAGTAGTTCATCAGTTTTGTTTTTCTTTTAAAGTTTCCTGTCTTTCAGTGGTATGTGAAGACTCTTGTATTAAAAACATGTGCTCTCATAAGTCATTCTTTCCAGTGACAAAGCCGATTTGGTCTATTGCAAATGAGTAAACCCAAATTTATCTTTTATGTCTTTGTATTTATAGCCTCTGCCATTTTCAATAAAGAAAAAAGTTATCAAGTCAGACTAAGAAGCTACATCTGAAGTTGAACTTGTCTCTAGGGCAGTGGACATCTCTGGTTCTGGATCACCTGAGAACTTGTTAGAAATGTTGGTTCTCTGGCCTTGCCTACTAATCAGAAACTGGGCAGGAAGCCCAGTAATTTATATTTCAACAAGCCTTTCAAGTAATCTGATACAATGAAAATTTGTGAAACTTTGACCTAGAAAATCTGTGGTAATAAAAATGTTTCTTCAGTAATTAAATAGCAAGCAATAGTCGCAGAGTATGTAGGTAAAAGAAATGGTAATTTCTTTTTAATTTCAACATAGTTGCTCTAAAAGTGTTTTATATTTTTCAAAATTCACTGGCAATGATAATTTCTCATATCCACTTCTCCCCTTGTTTTCATCTTATATTATTTATTACCAGGGAAAGCTTCCTCTGTTGTTAAAAACATGCACATGGAGAAATAAAGCATTATCACACTGAGCTCCTACAGTCTTATTTTTTGTATCTGCAGAAAATATTTGCATTACAGAACTGTTCTTCTCTTGGTACACATGAGTTCTTTATGCAGAGTTTCTACTGACGGTAAAGTGAAGAACCAACGTAACTCATTTTGCAGTGAGATAAGGGAAGAAATGAAAAATGTTTAGACAAGTGGTTCTCCACCAGGGGCAATGTCTGGAGATATCCATGTGGTGGGGGAGGGATGCTGCCCACATCTGGTGAATAAAGGCCAAGGAGGCTGATAAAAATCCTGCGATGCCTAGGAAATCTCCCACACCCATAATTATCTCGTCCAAAATATCAATAGTGCTTCTGTTGAGAAACCTTGTCCTAGAGAAAAATAAAGTCCTATTTCATCAAGTTAAGTTAGTCATAGTTACTATAATTTCCATGTTACCCACTTGGGAAGCCAAAGCCTTCCATCATAGCTGTAAAACCCTAGAACATGAATTAAATTCCCTTTCTTATAATCAAAAGCCCCACTTCCAAACCAATCCTCAAGCCCTGAAGAGAGCTTTCCTTCTTAGTGCAGAAGATACGGCTAATTATTACAGACCAGTATTGAACCCTCTTTTAGGAGCTCACATTTTCGCACTGGCATTTTGAGTTCCATGGCACATTGCCTTGTGGGAATGTTCAGCTCTTAGTCAACTTCTTTTTCTGAAAAACGTTGCTTACTTGAAATAAGACTTCATCATGAGAAAACAAGCATTTATTTCACTATCTGCACGTTTATTGCTCCGCACAAGATTCCTTTTTACATTGCATCTTTTTCTCAATTTCTATTATGATTGAACCCTATCGATCAGGTTGATAAGATACTAAAGCACAGCCCAGTTTCTAAACAAAACATATTTTCCATTAGTAAACATCTTTCAATGGTCCTTTCAGCAACTTCTACAACAGCTCTGAAAATGTTTTCTGAAGGGCATGTGATGACTTTTTCCTTTCTTAGCCAAAGGATGTTTTGGGGCTTCTCTGGCTAAAGAAGCCATTCAAAACTTAGTAGAACTGTGCAACATAAAATTTAACAAAGGACAAATGTTGTGTGTGTATGTGATTTATCTGGAAATATAAAGAGCAGACTAGGAATACTGTATTTCTATGCAATCTGATTTGAATTTTCATGAAGTTACATCCTTTGGGCACTGTCTGTAGAAAGCAGGCAGGTGACACACAGCTGCATCCCCCCTGCTCCTGAAGATTCTAAGAGAGGCAATTTGACACGAAGCCTAATTAACTCGGCAACGTTTGATCACAGATATTTTTATTAAGAGCATACGTACCACCCACCTGCAAACTCTAATGTTAGCCATGGATCTCTTCACATAGCATTAAGACAAGAAATACCAAACTCCATTGTAACAGAATTGTCTACAGAAGTACCGGGAAAATAACCATGCAAATCCTCACGTGTGCTGATTCCTCTCACTTTTTGTCTTAGGGAATAACATTCTACCCTAAATCCGCATTCGTGATACTACACTGCTCTGTGTTTTCCATACTATTATGTAAATGATGACAATAATAGGGGCAATTCAGATCTTGATGCTGTTTAGCTGTATTTGGAGTCCCTGAAACATATGTCAAAATTTAACATGAAGATGATCACAAAATAGCTGTTTAATTCTTTTTTAAAAAAATTAATTTCTCCTAGATGTGTCCTCGATATTTGGGGACTGAAATATGCCCTGAATAAGGAGCCAGTGTTTAATAATCTCCTGATTTTTCCTATTTCATTAAAATGTCCACCTTTAACTGAGGACGTGGCCATCTTTTAAATATTTTCATCAAAACGTACTTCAAACTAAAAAGTTAAACAACTTCTAAGATCTATGTAAGATTTGCATTTTTAACCTTAAGGCAGTGGGTCAGGCTTTTTGCAGCCAAGACCTTCTACATGTTTAATTTATAAAAATACTCATTTCTAGTAAACATCACTATACACATTTCCATATGATGTTTCAAACATTAATCTGAGTAAATATTTCTTTTTGAGTTGTTTGATATCCTAGAAAAACTAGAAAGCCAGTTTAGGGGTATAATTAAAAATTTAAAAGCTTTGTTTCATAAACATACTTTAGGGTGTGTATAATATCTTGCTTGTTTGTTTAACATTAAGTCTACTATGTCTTCAAGAGCAAATTTTATTTTCTCTAGAATACTACTGCCTGCCTTTAATAATAGGATCTAGCTGTTTATCTGCAGTAGATTTCTTCCACTCTCTCACTTCTGCCAGTTCTTTTGAGAATACTCAGAAGTGGAAGATAGGGATTTTTCTTCTTCATTTTTTTAAGAGTGCAACGTTAGTGATGGAAAACAACTTCTGAATTTCCAATATGCTTAGGACAACTTACCTTCTTTTCTTCTGGGTGATCCTTTTTGTTCTAATTATAACTATAGAACTATGAGTAATATATAATTGTAATACAAAAAAGGTCAAAAAGGGGGTTGTACTTGTATACAAAAATAATATTCATTCATGTGCATCATTTGTATATGGTTTACATACTTTATACAATGATTAAAGGATGTTTTGCTATATGAAAATATCCCCAGGTGATTTCAATATATATTATAGCCTATTGAATAATAGTGATATTTTACTGCATATATATTTTCATGATGCTATCTCTTCTCAAACATTTCTAACCAGTTTTGGGGAAAATATATTCTTTATCTAAAAATACGCAAAACTACAATTGAACCAATGGCACTTATAGACAAGCAGAACGACTTAGATTATTTTCTGGGCTTCATTTTCTTTGTTTCAATTTGAGAGCTGTGTTACAAAATTTCTATGATTTCAAAATTTCTATGATTTCTTCCAGACCTATGACTCGGTTAATTCCAATAACAGATATTGGGTTATAAAGAGAAGGCCAAATTATGAATTGAAACACCCAGGATCACAGCGACTATTATGGCACCTATATCTCATCATTTTATGAGCGATTTGTTACTATTATAATTTATTCTTCAAATCACTCTACATATGGATGTTTGATTGCCTGATATCCATATGTGCATACGTGTTCTTTAAAACCATTCCAGAGGAGGGACTTTTTCTGAAAATCTACAGCCACAGCATGTCCAAAAATGAACAAGGTCAAGTAAGGATGCTCCTGAGATGCAGTGTCTCTTTTGAAAACACGTTCTTTTTTGCCTGGGAAGCCCCAGCATGGAGCAGTGGTCAGAGGCCAAGCCACTAGTGTTTCAAATAAAAAGTAAAAAAGGTGAAAAAATGGGAGGAAGGAAAGTAATATGTGGAATTGCCAAATACAGGGATGGAGTCAACTGGTATGGGGAAAGGAAACATAGACAAGCAGGAAAAGGACCCAGCAAGTAATCCTGACCGTGTAGTGAGTCTATACTGCTGAGTCATGGGTATACTGTAAAGTCCCCTCTTCCCAGACTCTATGCTTAAGTGACTGTATCTTTAAACTGCCTGATCCAACAGCTGATTCAGTTGCCACCACAGAAATAGAAATTATAGCTTTCAACCCTTCATTTTATCCCTCTTACCTATAATCCTCTAGTTCCAGTCTGTCTGACCACTTGACAACGTTGTTGTTTTTTTTTTCTTTATTTTTTCTTTTTTTTTAATTAGCATAGCTTTGGGGGACCACTTAAATATGCTTTACACACATAGATAACAGTAGACACCCCTGGAAACTCTTGATGAGAAAAAAAAATCCTGCTGGGAATATAAAATGGCACAGAGAACACACAGAAGGGATTCTCCTAATTGAAATTGTCATGTGTCTTATTAAAAGCCATCATTTACCTGGAGGTCTTTCTTTAAAGCCTAAGATTCTTCACAGATTTTACATAGGGATATCTTTTCAAAGGCTCACTGATCTACTTTCACATGTGTGTTGTTTGCTTGGGTCCTTCAAAGGGCTTCAAAGTTTACTTTCATATTTAAAACGAGTAATGATGAAGGCTATTATTTGAATGCAATGCCTTCAGTGAGACCAAGATGCTTATTATAATTGCCCTGATGAGACGGTCAAAGCCTCTCATGGCTCGCAGGCTCCTTAATGTGTACTTAGGTGTGCTGCCGGATGGCTCGCCTCAGTGATGTGGCATAGATTTGATGAAAGGACAGTAAACAACATCAATTATAAAAGACATATGTTAATGAGAAGAAGGAGAGGAAGAGAGAGAGGGACTAGGGGAATAAAAAGAAGAATTATCTGCAGTACAAAGAACAAAGCATTTCAACTGAACTCAAAGAAATGACATACCTGAATCACGTCCTAATTTTAGGGTATAACTATGCTCTTTGGAGTATATGTCTTTGGAGACATAACATATTTCTTCAAGTTTTGTGGGACTGTTATTGAAGGTGTAGATCAAACTGCCTTCAGTTTCCGTTATGGACTTATTGGTAATTTTGCCACGATCCCTGTACAAAACAAAGATGTTATGTAAAACTCAGGTCATGTTAAGCAAATTAGCTAAAATTGATTTTTATCCTCTTATGGAAATGTTTTCCAATCCAGCAATCCATAGAGATCTGTCAACTTTTCGTATCCTAAATTTTCCTTTTTCTAAGACTACTAATTTAGCCCAGAAAACATTGTTTGCCCACCTCTCCATAAAATAACAACCAGAGACCCCTGAAAAGGTAAAACAAGTAGTTTTGCCTACCTCCGCTATGCTAATTAATTATAAGGATTACTTTTCCTTTGGAGGTATTTCCCATGTGTAAAAAGGTTTTAAAATATTAAATACTATTAGTACAACTCATAAATAAGTCTAGATTTTATTCCCAAACCCGTTAAATATATTGCTTTATTTTTTATCTAATTTCTCTAAAGAGACTAACTTATCTATCTAAATAATACTGTGCTATATTTATATCATTCTTCTAGTCTATGATAATGGTTGAATCTTCAAAAATAGAAATATTGAATGTGATTAAGCCATGTGGTTTTCTGCCTTTCAATGAAACTAAATGAAGACAAGCTAATGTGGGGTTTTTTCCCCCTTTTTACTGTAGAATCAGAGAATCCTGGTATTATGTTTAAGAAAAATACTGTAAGAGACAGTGTTTAGAATTTATGAGTTTGTTAGACAATGTTAGACAACTCATTTCTTCAGTTAGACAATGTATTCTCCCCTTAGGAATGTATTTCTGCTTTTATTGTAAAAGACTATCAATATTTTCTGTCCACATAACAATATGTTTCATTCCCGTACTTTTCCTCTGTGCTCCTTGGCACCTGGGGTGAGGCTCTCGAGAGTGCTCGGGGCACAACTGAAGGTGTGTAAATACCCCTCAGCTGAAACTACAAGGGAGAAGAATGTTGAACAGCCTCCCACGTGCCCCCTGCTATTCCCAAACCTTCCCAGGCAGAGGCCGTGGGTGTGGCAGTGAGGGGGGGCGGTGCTTAGCACAGCTCCTGTTTTCTGGCTGGGGTTTTGAGCATCACTCTGTGCATACCCACTTAGCAGGAAAACGACTGACAAGGGGAGAAAGAGTTCATATAAAGAAATACGTCAGATATGCTTTAAGAAACTTAAAATCACTCTGTCAGTTTTAACGTTACAGAAGGTTGAAACATTCTGAAAAGGCCATGCATACACCCATCAACTGGTCTGCGGTGTGGCGATTGCCTAGCTTTTGACTAATTTATTTTCCTGAATTCACCAGGGACTTCCTATTTCTATTTATGACACTGAATTGTTCTCCATGTGAAATTTAAACTTTTCAAACACAATGGAAGTTGAACACACCCCCTCCCCCTATGCACTCACGTATGTCAGCATTTTGGAGTCCATGCTGCCTTTGCAGATTCATCCCCAAACAACTTTCTATGACTGGCAAAATTCCTCCTATGATAGATAGGGAAACTGAAGCTCAGAGATTCACTAAAGTTACAGAGTGATTGAAATGCATAAAAGATTATGCTCCCAAGGGTGTGGAGAAAAGGGAACCCTCCTACATTGATGGTGGGAATGTAAGTTGGTGCAGCCACTATGGAAAACACTATGGAGATTCCTTAAAAAAACTAAAAACAGAGCTACCGTATGATCCAGCAATCCCACTCCTGGGCATATATCTGAAGAAAACTCTAATTCAAAAAGATACATGTACCCCAATGTTCATTGCAGTACTATTTACAATAGGCAGGACATGGAAGCAACCTAAATGTCCATCAACAGAAGAATGGATAAAAAACATGTGGTACTTATATACAATGGAATATTACTCAGCCATAAAAAGAATGAAATAATGCCATTTGCAGCAACATGCATTGACCTAGAGATTATCATACAAACTGAAGTGAGAAAGAGAAAGACAAATACAATATGATACCATTTATATGTGCAATCTACAATATGGCACAAATGAACCTATCTGTGAAACAGAAAGAGACTCACAGACATAGAGAACAGACTTGTGGTTGCCAAGGGGGAGGGGGGTTGGGGGAGGGATGGAGTGGGAGTTTGGGATTAGCAGATGTAAACTTTTATGTACAGAATGGATAAACAACAAGGTCTTACTGTATAGCAAAAGGAACTATATTCAATACCTTGTGATAAACCATAATGGAAAAGAATATAGAAAAAAGAATGTATGCGTATATATAATTGAATCACTTTGCTGTACAGCAGAAATTAACACAACATTGTAAAGCAACTATACTTCAATTAAAAAAAATTTTTTTTAAGTTATACTCCCAAACAAGCACTCCATCCACCATACTCCCTTCTCATGGCAAATAAATGGGTGCCGGGGACACTTAGATTATTGTTAGTGCCACAAATAAAATCTCAATGTTATGAACTCATGTTATAAATTTACCGTATTTTGATTAGATTGGAAAGGATAGCTAGAAAGTATTTTGACCCGAATACTGTGATAGGAATGAAGAGTGTATGTGAAACATTTTAATGGTCATAGAATTTATCTACTATTCTCATTTTCCACTCAGCCATCCTTTATTAGATTGCGAAGTCAATTTTTGGTCGTTTTTCTCTCTGCTATTCCTATTAACTAAAGAAATGTAAGAATAGCAGGAGATTGGAAGAGAATGGTAGAGGACAAAGGATGTCCTGAATTTTTTAAAAAATAATTTTTGTAAAGTTTTTAAATTAAGTCTTCCCCAGGGCAATGTCTTGGTCTATAGCCCCTGACAGCTACTATTAATTACATTTTAACCTGTTAATGGTCTGACACTTTCCAGTGTATTTTAAGCCCATCCCAAGTATTCCACAAGGATTGAACCCATTTACGAAGAACAGAGAACTGTTGAATGGATTGGGCTGGGGATGCAAGCAGACTCATTTTGGGAGAGAAATATTTACTAAAGGTTTCAGTGGAGCCATCAAAGCCCAGGATATTTGAGTAAGACAAAATTCTATCAAATGGTCCATTTAAATCTTCTTATAGGGTTCTCCTGTTTAAAAGTGGTCCCATGGTCGCTTTTCATATACAACTGAATGTGCCTCTGCATGGTGCATGAAACAAAAGAAGTACAAAGACACACAAAAGTTGACAAGCTAAGAAGGCAGGTGGGAGAAATCTTCCTCCCTTGCTTTAAAAGATTATGATAAGTTAAAACTGCAAACTTTCGGGACTTCCCTGGTGGTCCAGTGGTTAGGAATCAGCCTTCCAATGCAAGGGATTCTGGTTCAATCCCTGGTTGGGGAACTAAGATTCCACATGCCACGGGGCAACTAAACCGTTGTGCCTCAACTACTGAGCCCACGTGCTGCAAACTACAGAGCCCACGTGCTCAGGAGCCCTCGTGCCACAACAAGAAACCCCACATGCGGCAATGAAAGACCCTGTGTGCTGCAACTAAGACCCGAAGCCGCCAAAAATAAATAAAATGTAAAAATTAAAAAAAAAACCAACCACTATCTATAAAAAATAAATAAATGAAAAACAAATAATAAAGCTGCAAACTTTCCCTCTCCCTCTCCCTCTCTCTTGCTCTCTCTCTACGTATCTACAATACATTTAGAGCATCACTTGAATATATGTTATAAATTAATTCCCTAATTCATTTTGGGAGTTTTTTTTTCACACATTTCTCTTTTCACCTGCAAATGTCACCCTGAATTTAGAGAGGAAGAAAAGCATGACCTTCCATAGTCAATGATGATCTTTCTTTGTTTCCCAGTCCCAGGCTTTGCACCTACATACTGCCCCAGCGCGGTATGGAGGCCAACCAGACAGCTCTCACTGCTAGATACCAGAGAGACTGTGGAAGCCAGAGACCCTGGGCTCACAGGCTGAAACTTGCTTGCTTGGCAAGGCTCAGATGCCATGGTTTGAATCTCTAATAAACAGCTTGCTGCCTCGCCAGTAATGTACCCTGGGGCTGCTGGGAGGGGATTCTTTTTATAGAAAACATAAGGATTTAATATCTCTACGAACTCTTTGATTTAATAGAGTTTTGGTTTTTTTTTTTTTAAACTTTCCCCTTTATTTTGTAGACCCTGTGATGTGAACCAGTGTTAATCCTTGATGCGGCAGGAGGATGTAATCAACATCTCTCTACTGGGCTCAAGATCCTTTTTCCTTTTTAACCATGTGCTTAAAAGAAGCATAAGATAGCTTGCCACCGAATGTCTTTTTACAGACTGAAAAGACTTTTAGGTTAAACAACATTTGTGAGGTTTTTGATGCAATCAAATGCAATTTCAATCTTCTTGAAAGATCCAGCCCTGCCTCTCGAAAACTCCTCATATGTGTCAGCTTTCCATCTTTCTCACTGGTGTTTTACACATGAAGTCTATTTTCACTGAGAAAATGGAATCTTTGTGTCTTTGTCTCTGAGAGTGCTGCTCTCAGGCATGTTCTGGCAGGGGCTTTGACTGTCGAGGCTCTGGGGGAGGGGCCTGGCAGTCATTTGTCAGCTGTTCTTGCATCTGTAATTTCTGGCCACTCAGCAGTATTAGGGGGTCTCAGAAAGGGGGTGAAGAGGGTTGAGAGGAGAGCTTGTCACTGATGAAAGCCAAACTCCGCATAACTGCCTGAATTAATGACCAAAGAGAGAGAGAGGGGGGAGTCTGAAGAACTTTTATTGTGCCTTAATGAAAAAGATTTTTTGGAAATGGCTAATTTACAAAATTGCACATGGTAACATTTTCAGATCTCAGTTGAGAAAGCCCCTGTCCATATTCTGTTACCGATTTCATTGCTTTTAGCTTGGCATTGGCTCATGAAACTATTTTAATTTTCCACCAGTGGCTTCTGGTTATTTCTGTCCTTATTTCCTCGTAACGTAACTGACAGGCCAATTAAACATCTGCAGTTTTTTAATCTGGATTTTCCCCCATAACTATTTTGCTTTTCTTCTAAAACTTCCAGATGTTTTGGCTCCTTTAGGATTTGACGGCATGCAACTATACTTGCTCCTATTTCAAAGACAGAGAATCAGATGGACCGGCCAGATGTTTCTATAGGAAAAGCTTGGTAACACACCAGTAATCGGGTCAGTATTTTTGTCTCTTTATAGATACTTTTACCCTAGTACATATCTTCTTGTCTTTTAGCATTTTACTATTTGAGTTGATCTTGGAAACATTTTTGTAGGTGATTAGAGTTCAGAATTCATGCTGTTATCTGTTAAGTAATTTGTTATGGCCAATGAAGAAAGTATCCAATTCTGTTATCGCAGTGTCTAGCGATGGGAATAGAAGCTGCTGTGATTTGTTTTTTATTATTTCTTTTTTTCCCCCTTTGTGGGAGATAAGAAGTTGTAAAACTATGTGAGGCAACAATGTATTTTAACTCAGTTTCCGGCTTTGTACAAACATTAAAGGAATCACCGATATCTTGCCTTGTCTGGAGAAGAGTTAAAAGAGTCTCTAACGTACTTCAAGAAAACCTGTTTCCCATAATTAATAACAGGAAGCCGGGTAAACAGACATTTGCTGACACGTGAAACTGAAACAGTAACATATACACAGAAACCTGGGAAATGAAACAACGCAGCAGCCCTGTATGGTTATACTAGAGGGCAGCTCGGTTGCGATAGATTTATTCATAGTCACATAAAGTCCAGGGTAAATGATCATTCACTTTACATTGCAAGGTGACTTCTGACCATTCAAACACATGCTCATAGAGTGCAATCATTTCTCCCACGGTTAGTATTTGGAAATGATCTCAAGCTATTCATGCTCTTAAGATTTAAGCAGAAAATCATTCTTTCCTGGAAGATAGATTTTCCGGACAATCAAGTAAACATGAAGGAAGACAAACTTTTCTTTTTTAAATATTATTATGAGATTTTAAAACCCATTCTTGCTACACTTCTGGAAATAACACTTAACGGGATAATCTTGGTGTATGTAAGGTCGCTTTATCGGGGTTGGGGGGTAGTGTATATTTGTGAGGTCTCAGGAAAACTAAAGGCAGCAGTTATTAATTAGACACATAAAGGATCACTGGGCACCCTGGCCCAGTTGTGATTACAGCTCCAGACCAGCTTCCCGGGGAAGTAATGTGTCTTTATCTTCCAGTTGTATCAGAGAGTGGGGACTGTCTGTGCTCAGTACTGACCTTGAAAGCAGCAAACTGATGCAAACTGATGTGTAGTTTCCCTGCTTCTTAGAAGACACTGAGCTTGATTTGAATTTGGGGATTTTTGTACAGCGTTAGCCACTTAATGTGCAGTTAATTTTGAGGTATGAGTGGCTTGATCCTTTAAGTGAAACATTTTTCATTACATTTTAAAGTTGACTTTCTGAGAGCTGTTAAATGTAAAATGAAGCTTCATCGAATGTTTATTTCTGGTTTGTGGGATGAATAGGAGAATAAGGAAGGATGGCAGAAGTGAGGAAATGTGTGTGTTTTATGATGTACATATTGCAAACTAAAGGATGTATTTTGACTATTATAGTGTCATAAAAAGAAACCTACACTGTTTCACACAGAGTTTTGTGTCTTCCTGGTAAGCTCCCAGTAAGTCACATCTTAACGCTAGAAGAATGCAGTGTCCTGGGTACCAGAATCAGAGGATTTTGCATCCACGTAACTTATCTCAAAACTGAAAGCCAAATTTATTGTTTTCTTAACTATATCTGCAGTAGATATAAATTTAAGGCAGAGGTGTTATACTCAGGTCCAATTAAAAGTAAACATAAATTGTTTCATGTTTTATATACACATGGATGAAGAAAAGTAAATAAGAAACACTTTATCTTCAGAATCTTCTATTCGTTGTGGAATTTGGAACCCACCCAATGAATATCTTGAATTTCAAGAAACAATTGAGTTGCAGTGAAGCTTTTTTAATTGCAAGCAAAAAAAGAAGACATTTTCTGAGCTGCAAGATGTTAGTGAGTTTATAAAGGCGCAAGAAAGTATGTAGACATTTAAAGTGATTAATGTGTACTTACTTATTTGGACATTTGTTAAATATAGGATGGACTATATATTGAATATTAGGAGTATACCAGCTATCCAGAATATTTTTTGTAAGAGAAACAGAAGTTAATGAATTACAAACAACAACAACAGCAACATTGCTGTTCTCCTTGTTAAGCCTTATGGAAAGAAAAGGAAAGCCCAGCAGGTTTGGTACTAGAATTATGCCATTTGCAAATTGATGCTGTGGAAAATAGAAAGTATTTTTTCCAAAATTTTTTAGGTGAGGATCGTCTTGGAATACTTTCAAGTATAAATTATAAACTTTCAACTATTAACCATAAATTTTAACCATATGGAAACAATGACGATGCATTAAAAAATGATTTTCACAGGCAGACTCATTATTGTTCACTCATGTCATGATATTTAAAGTTGTTCTTGGAAATGGTTCGTCCTAAAGATCCTGTAGATGATCTGAGTTACATTGTTCAGTGAAGATCCCAGAGCCACCTGAGATGTGGTTACTCTTATTCCTCAGGTAGGTTTGGTTGAACAGAATTAGCAAAGTCTGGTAAGAGTAGCGTTTCCCTTCCTTTCTTTGACTCCATCAGAGCACGGTGTCGTTACATGAACCTGATGGAGAAAACCTGGTGAATTTATTAAGAGAACAATGAACTCACAATTGTGACAGAGTCAGTAAATCCTCTTGCTTTTGTGGAAACTACTAACTAAAATTTCTTAAAAATGAGATCTGGAAGCAAAAAAAAAAATTTTTAAGACATGAACCTCAGTGTTATATTGAGCTCAGATCAATATTTCGAATAAAGAGCTAAAACATATAAAGCAAACTTACAAGTTAGACCTGTGTACATTTTCTAATAGTATCTTTTGGTTCAAGTGGTTTGTGTGTGTATGTGAATTTCGCTCATCTGTTTGCTCATCATATAAATGTCCACTTGATGGTTGTTCTGTCACACTGTTTTCTAGTTTCTATTTGCTTTGTAGGAACATGCCCAGAAAAAGCTGAACATCTATTTCCTGACTTTTGCCTTTCCCTCCTTTATTTTTATTTATGTATGTGTTTATGTATATATTCAGTCCTTTGTGAATTTTCTCTAAAAGGTATTTCATAGAGATAAAATGTATGGATATGAATGGAAGCTGGCAAAATTATTTATTGATGACTTGGTGACTCCTGCTTCTTACAGCTTTAGTAATCGCTGTAGTCTATCTGGTACTTAGTGAGTTTCCAGTACAAGCTTGGAAATTTCTGTTGTGACTGCCAGGTGTGACCTGGGCAGTGCTTGTTACCAGTGTTGACTAGGAAAGAGTTGGGGATATTGGAAAATTTTTTGTCAGAGAATTTAGCAGTTTCAACATGGCCTTTCCTGTACCCCCTTAAGCTTCATTGCTATGATCAAACAAAACTCTAAGACTATTCCACACTTCTCAAAACAAGGAAGTGTTTCAAACTTCAACCAGGTTTCTGGAGATCTTTCTGTCTTGCGTTTTTGTGTGCTTTAGTTAGCACTTCTCAATATATTTCCTGTCATTGTCATCTTTCTAAACACTGCAACTTGTGACACACACTGAACCCATTGCTGGAAAACCTATTATTTTGCTAATAGTGAGCTAGCAGCAGAAATGATTAAGATTGAAGGGCAGTTTTTAAACATGTACTCGAGCATGAATAAACGATGGTTGTGATGGGACCTCTATTGAAGTGACAATTAAAAATGTCTTTGTAGTATAAATATAGGTCAGACCTGGACAGGTATATGGTCTATGAATATTAGGAACGCTGATTCCTCTATTAAAAAAAAACACAGAAATTGCCTAAGATGTAAAGATCAACCTCTTTTTATTTTTTGCCTTACACTAAAAGAGTGAAATATCACTGCCAACCAATTAGTATTCTTCTTTCTTTCCTGTCCTACCACTTATATGTCTTCCTCCTATAAAGGGAACCAGATTTGCTTTGCTGGAGGGGAAATTATGTTTATAAATTTTAATTTTAGAAAGTAAAAGCATAAAGTTTGCCTTGGTGGTTTAACAGGTCGAGTATGTCTCACGCATAATATATTTGCAAGATGATTTAGTTCTGCTTTACAACGTCCGCCGATATGTAAGAATAAAAGTAATTTTAAAGTGTAAGTTACACTTTAAAGTGAACGTCACTCTTTAAACGAAAACTCTGAATGATGTTGCTTAAGAGAATTCCTAACTTTAAAAAAAACTGTGGATTTACTTATCAGTTGCTTAGAAAATCTAAGTGTGTATCATGAATTTTGTTGAATTTTACTGGCTTCCAGATAAAAACTTTATTGAAACTTTAAAACCATGGTACACAAATTCTCCATGAAAGAAACCTAGAACAATGCACAGGCAACTTTTAGGAACTGATGCTGTTCAATTCTACTTCTTCTATTCTGTATGGGATAAAATCTCCCTAAAGTTTTCAGCTCACTTGTATTGAAGTGGTATAAACAGGCAAGTCAAATTGTACAGAGAGAATAGGACACGAATCAACTCTGCCTGTTTCTGCCGTTTCTTCAGCAGAATAGTTACTAAATAAGTTGTATCTTATTTAGTATCTGGATACTAAATAAGATACAATAGACACTAAATAAGTATCTATTGCATCTTGTAAACAGGGTGTGTGCCCTTTCATTTAGCAGATCCTGTAGCTTCACTGACCACATTTCACAGGATGGGAATATAATCAACAGTCTTTTATATATCTGGGAAAAATTGATTTATTGAGGAGGAAAACCACAGATTTTTTTTTTCTCTTTGGTATGTTTTCCACTTTCTCTTGTAAATTCAGTGGCAGCCAGCATCATTAGGTCAAATTTGGTTCACGAGTTTAAATTATAATTTCACATAATAAAAATTCTTGCTTTAACAATGTTTATTAAGCAGAATCATTCAACACTGATTTTTCTTTCAGCATAACGTACACTTTTAATGTTAATCAATTTAATTAACATAATGCAGCAATATCTTTTTTAAATAAATAACTCTTACCAAGTTAACACAATCAAATTGTGAAATTTATTGTCACTATATTATACAAAAAGAACTTCTTTAATTTTTATATTATATGAGTAAATTTCTATGTGTAATTGCAAGAGGGATTGTTTGGTCATGGCCTTAAAGCTCTATGAGAAAATATTTCTAATGTGAATTATTGGTTTCATAAACTAAAATATTCGAGACATTTGTGGTTTTAAGTGGCAAGGTACTTTTTTGTTAATGGGATTAGAAAATGTTGGACCCTGGAACCTAACAAAATGACCAAAAAACCATTGCATTGTACTCGCCCATCATGTTTAGTATAAGCATTGAAAACAGAACAGAACAACAAGAAACAGAAGACACAGAGGATAATACACTGTGATTTCTCCTCTCACATGATCTTTTGAAAACACCTAAAATATGCAAGCAGGGTTGAAGCATGCCTGACTTTCAGACAATCCAGTTTACAAGGGAGTGGGTTTGAGCCTCAGTGCCTCTGACAGGATAAATTATTCTATCCTGCTTACAGGGAATCTATCTACACACATCCATTCTAGCATCTTCTAAGACAGGAAGAGTCACCTGTTCCCCTTAACATATGTGTAGGAACATGAAATATTTTCACGGGACAGAGCCCTAGACACCATCTAACCAATGAGACTATTCCCAACAAGTATGTGCGGCCATCTTGAGTGCCCTGGGAGACTCTACTCACTTAGACAGAGGCTGCTCATTTCTGTATTTTAATAGAGCCTTACTCTAGTAAATATGCATGAATGAATACACCCCCAGCACCCCCCCCCCCACACTCACATCTGCAAATTCTCCTACCACCAAGGTTTGGCACAAATGCCGAGGAACGAAATGAAAAGAAGACTCCAAAAGGAAAATACCTGAGAAGAGATGACAGAACTCATCTTTGATGGAACAGAAAAAAAGGTTAAAAAATTCCATTTGGACCGTTGAAAAAATGCTCATTTTTTTTTCTTAAAAAAGAAGAAATCGGTAGACTTTATCAAGTGTCATTGTTTAGACCTTCAGCCTAACAGCAGGCTTTTCCTCAGATCATGTAACCTGAAGGCTTATTCGGGAGTCAGGTCTTCCGAGAGCAGGGGCTGTGTCCAGTTCTAGATTATTCTTCCTACCTCTTGGCCAGAATTGCAACCACAGGGACCATCCGCAGATGCACAATGCATTCAATTCAATTTCAGTTTCCAGAGGACAGGGTTGGGGAAGAGAAAGAAAGAAATTCTTGACTCAAGAGGCTGAGAGTTTATTTGAGTCAGGTGTGGGTCTAGGAGAAATATGCAAAAAGAAAAAGTCTTGTGGAGGAAAAATGAGTCACAACTATGTGAGGAGGAAGCATCTTTAATGTCAATGTCCATATTTCTTGATTAAAATATGGGTATTTGCATCATGCTGTAGCATTCTAAATATAATAGCAGCCAAGACTCTCTAAGAATAAATTCTTATTCAAGAACAGGAAGGAAAGAACTGGTTAGAACCCTAATGGTACAATAAGAAGCACTGTCTAGCACAATACTATTATTTCAATAAACCCTGTTAGCTGATTGGTTAATGTCTCATAGTAAATGCACAGGTGACTGAGAAATTTTTCAGGATTAAAAAAATAGGTCATTGGCTAATATTTCAGAATACATAAATATGTGAATAGTCACGACTAGCAACACACTTACATTTTTACTCTTAGAGTTTCTTAAATGGTATTTTCAGGTAGGCTTCTGATAACATTTAAATTTTTAAACACACATATTTAGAAACAGGGCAGCACAGAAAATATCACTAACCAAGGATAAGCACTCCCACACGCAGGGTGCTTACTGAAACTGCTCAAATATAAACTGTTGCATTATTGTGGTGGCTACAAAATAAAAGCATTGCTAAAAGTAAGTACACTAATCCTTTGAGAATAAAATGCTAGTAAGCTTTTTATGAAGCTAACCATTTAGTCAATATTCAGAATTTTTCCTAATACTAAAATTACCTTACATATGGCCTTTTGGATCAAAGCTCCTCTTGGGTTTGCAGAAGAACACTGGCAAAATGTGAAATGTAGTAGAAGGAATAGTAGCTTTGGAGCTCTGGGATCTGGCTTGACTTCTGACACAAGGCCTGTCACCCAGCCATCTCTGAGAACCACCGTTAATCCTAATAGATACGGCCCCTAGAGAATAAGGTGGGGCGTGATTGCCAGGATAAATTAGATACCACAAAGCCTCCTTAGAAAAGAGACTTTTCTTTCATCTACCTCTGGTAGAATCCTACTTAGTAAAAGTCTTAAAGAATAATTTGACCTTGGTTCTAACAAAATATATCCAGAATCCAGCCACTTCTCACCACTCTGCTGCTACCATCCTAACACAAAGCACCCGCATCTCTTGCCTGGGTTCTGACTAGACTGTCCTAACCAGCCACCATGATTCATCACTACTCATCACCACCAGCCTAGCCAGCCCTGCTCTGCACACGGAAGCAAGAGTGACCTTTTTAAACCTGGAGCCAAATAGCATCAAGTCCACTGCCCAGACTCACCCCAATACATCCCCATCTCACTCAGAATAAACTCCCAAATCTTAACCGTGTCCTGCAGGGGTCTGCCCACCCAAATAATCTTCATACCTTCAGAGCCTTTGCACTTGCTGTGTCCTGGTCTGGAAAGTTCCTCTTTGGATATTTCGACTGCTTCCACGAATGGTTCATCCAAGGCTCAGCTTGAAGACTACCTAACCTAGAGGTCTCTCCTGAGAGCCTCTATAAAAATCTCATACCCTGCTTACTGGCACCTTATTGATTTTATATGTTTACTGTGAGCAGGGAATTCGTTTGTTTACCATCTTTTCCTCAGCAACTAGAAGAGTGTTGGACTTAAAATATAGGTGTTTTATAGTATAGTTTGAAGTCAGGAGCCTGATTCCACCAGCTCCATTTTTCTTTCTCAAGATTGCCCTGGCTCTTCAGGGTCTCTTGTGTTTCCATACAAATTGTAATTTTTTTTGTTCTACTTCTGTGAAAAACGCTATTGGTAATTTGATCGGGATTGCATTAAATAGGTGGTTTGCTTTGGGCAGTAGAGTCATTTTCACAATATTGATTCTTCCATTCCAAAAACTTGGTATATCTCTCCATCTGTTGTGTCGTCTTTGATTCCTTTCATCAGTATCTTATAGTTTTCTGGGGACAGGTCTTTTGCCTCCATAGGTAGGTTTATTCCCAGGTATTTTATTCTTTTTGTTGCAATGGTAAATGGTAGTGTCTCTTTAATTTCTCTTTCTGATCTTTCATTGTTAGTGTATAGGAATGCAAGAGATTTCCGTGTATTAATTTTGTATCCTGCAATTTTACCAAATTCGTTGATTAGCTCTAGTAGTTTCCTGGTGGCATCTTTAGGATTTTCAATGTATAGTGTAAAATAGATAACTAATGAGAACCTACTACATAGCACAGGGAACTCTACTCAATGCTCTGTGGTGACCTAAATGGGAAGGAGATACAAAAAAGAGGGGATATATGTATGTGTATTGCTGATTCACTTTGCTGTACAGCAGAAACTAACACAACATTGTAAAGCAGCTATACTCCAATAAAAATTAATAAAATACAAAAAACAGGGCTTCCCTGGTGGCGCAGTGGTTGAGAGTCCGCCTGCCGATGGAGGGAACACGGGTTCGTGCCCTGGTCCGGGAGGATCCCACATGCCGCGGAGCGGCTGGGCCCGTGAGCCATGGCCGCTGAGCCTGCGCGTCCGGAGCCTGTGCTCCGCAACGGGAGAGGCCACGACAGTGAGAGGCCCGCGTACCGCAAAAAAAAAAAAAACCATAAAAAATAAAATAAAAAACATATAGGTGTTCACTAAATAAATGTTGAACAAAAGAATGAGTGGATAGCAATCAGTCTCAGAGGTATATAAGCCATAAAACGTCTTAGGATTACATCTAATTACATCTATTTCTTGCAGCCTAAGGTCTCCTCTCCTCCTGATCTTAAAATGGAACTTCTGTTTTACGTATTTCACTTATTTCTCAAGGTTTCTTTGATGAGCTCTTCATCTGTAGTTTTTAATGATTAACATATAGGGCATACTCCCATTTAAAGATTTTTATATTCAGCTTATAAAGAAAATTGAGACTGCTTGATTATTACAATTTAGAATGAGAAAATTTAGTGCTCTTAAAATTATTAGAGTTATTTCAGTCCTAGGACCAACTCATGGATTTCTGAAGGGGTTTTTCTCAGTTCTTACTCATTCATTCAATATTTCAGCAATATTCCCTTTGCACGTATTAAATGAAGAGCACGATTCTGAGTGACTGAGATCCTACCTTCAAGGACTGGTCCTCTAAGGATGAAAACAATAACACAAGAAACAATGTGCTCAGTGCCCTGAAGGGGTAGAGCTAGGTTATTAGAGTTTAAAGAAAGGATTAAGTCCAGCAGAGGTAGGGGATGTGGGTTGGAGAAGGCGGCGTTTGAGTTAGGCTACATTTGGACATTCAGAGAAGAGCAGGGGAAAGTCAATTCAATAGGAGGAAACAGCATCAACAAACCAGGGAGGTATATGGAAAACAAAACAATAGGCTCACATAATAATGGGAAACCTTGTGCCATGGATGTTTATACACTTAAATTCTCTGTATAGGAGCACACTAGCTCTAATATACAGTATGGCCTAAATTTAAATACACTTCTGGTTGCACTTGAAAATATGCATTTAAAAAAATAAAACCTTGGGCTTCCCTGGTGGCGCAGTGGTTGAGAGTCGGCCTGCCGATGCAGGGGACACGGGTTCGTGCCCCGTTCCGGGAAGATCCCACATGCCGCGGAGTGGCTGGGCTCGTGAGCCATGGCCGCTGAGCCTGCGCGTCCGGAGCCTGTGCTCCGCAATGGGGGAGGCCGCAACAGTGAGAGGCCCGCGTACCGCAAAAATAAATAAATAAATAAATAAAAATAAAACCTTTCCATTTTTCCCTGTTGTATAAAGTAAAACAAAAAGAAATCCTCAATGATCAAAGTAGATCAGAAAATTCCGTAAGTAATAATTACATACTATTCCAGGCAATGGATTCAAATCTAGCTTTGAGTCCTTGCAGGAAAAAAAAAAGAAAAAAAATACATAAATTTCTAAACCATTCCTTATCACCAGTGTCATTAGGAAATGTGCCACATACATTAGATAATGTTTTAAATGTGTTATCGTTGTCAGATCTTTGCTTGAGTGGCAAGATACCTGCCTACATGCGCACGTTGAGATGTGTTTCATGCTTTGTACCCAGTGAATATAAACATGGAGAACTCTCTAAGAAACCTTAAGGTAAAACTATTCTTCCATGTCTATATTTTTAGTGAGAATCAACATTTTATCTCCCATGTGCAATTCATGACTTGACTACAACTTTCTTGATCCATTGCATTACTGGCAAATATACGACAAAGGAAGGGAATTCTACTTTGAGTTAGAATGGCAGCTTTGTGTTTTCTCCACATCAAAAGCCTCTTTCAATTCATATAGTTTCATTTTCAGATGACGAACATCAAGATTCCTGTGCAGAGTGGATTTTGAGATGGGCAGAGCAGTGACACTGGTGCTGGGAGCCAGGCTGAGCTGTCCCTTACGTGGTTTGTGTTTGCTTTTGACATTTCCAACCTTAAAGTTCTACCTGGCCTGAAATCGCACTGACTTAAGTGTGTGCTCCTAAGGTGTCAATAAGCACTAAGACAAGGAGGAAAATAAACAGCTGCTTGTTTTTAGTATTTTGTTAGAAGAATAAACAGTTTGGGGAAAACACAAGTTCTATTTCATGCTTGGATCATTATTTAATTTTTGGCAATTACAATGTTACCTCATCTGAACTGAGGCCTCAGTTATCCTTCTAAAATGCAAATCTGATCTTATCATCTGTCCTCCCCTTTGTCATCCTCAGATGGCTGTCGATGCTCCTCAGTGTGTAAACGGACCATGTATTTAGGGACCATGTGTTTAGGAATGAACTTGATGGGATTCCCAGAATCAAGTGCTCCATGTGTACAGATTGGGTTTCACTCCAAGAATGGAATGTTGTGTATATTCCCCTGTCAACCCAGGATGTTTTGTGGGAATTCTGTAGCTGATAGCTTTGCACTCCCACTGCAACTCTGCCCTGGGTCTCCAGCCTGCTGTCCACCCTCAGGACAGGGGCTTGCAGGTTCCTTGCCTGCAGCAGTGAGACCTTGAACACACCTTTCTCTCTCTCCCCTCTCTTTCTTTTCTTTCTCTTCTCTTCCCATTCCATTCCCTTCCTTCCTTTTCTTTCTTCTTTCTTTCTTTCTTTCTTTTCTTTCTTTCCTTCTTTCTTTGTTTCCTTCCTTCCTTCCTTCTCTTTCTCTCTTTCTTCTTTCTTTCTTTCTTCTCTTTCTTCTTTCTCTCTTTCATTTCTCCCTTTCTTTCTTTTTTCTTTCTTTCTTTCTCTCTTTCTTTCTTCCTTTCTTCCTCTCTCCCTTCTCATTCTTCTTCCTCTCCCTCCACCCCCCCCCCATATATATCATCCACACCAACCCCCTATTGGTGTCTGGGGAAACCTAACTGGTCCAGGAATGGTGGGTGTCTTAAAGATGGCTACCTGAATACTGAGCAGCCTCTTCACGTGTGTTTTGCTGTGTGACTCCTTGGCAAATCCTATCTTTCTTAGAATTATGTTAGAACTAGGTCAGTAGAAATCTGTTTGCTGTGTCAGCTTCACCTGTGCACCAGAATTATCCCACAGCGTGGGAGTGGCTGTCCCAGGCATCACTACAGCATCTCTAGAACGTCTGTGCAGAAAGGCTGCAGCTTTGAAAGTTATTTCTGCTCCACATGCAGCTGCCCTGTTGGAAGCTGCCCCCAAAGGCAGAGGGTTGGTACTAGCAGAAGGGCCAAGAGCAGAAGAATATGCAGGAGAGACAGGAGGGAGTCCCAGGCCCTGTCAACATTTCCAGCAAAATTGTCTCTATGCCCTGCAGAAATTCATGAATGCTACATGGAGAAATGACTTGGCTAAAGGTGTTTTCTTCTTGTGACTATGATGAAAGACTTAAATATTTGGAGAAGACTTTGATCAACTATGACTCTCAGGCCACAAAATGTTCATATGACACATTATTGAGGGAGTTTTAGAAGAAGCCTTGGTAGTAGATATTTTGAACAGAATCCTTTATTAAAATGATGTGATACTGATGGTGGGAACATAAATTGATACAGCCACTATGGAGAACAGAATGAAGGTTCCTTAGAAAACTAAAAATAGGACTACCATATGACCCAGTAATCTCATTACTAGGCATATACCCAGAGAAAATCATAATTCAAAAAGACACATGCACCCCAATGTTCATTGCAGCACTATTTACAATAGCCAGAACATGGAAGCAACCTAAATATCATCAACAGAGGAACGGATAAAGAAGATGTGGTACAAATATACAAAGGAATATTACTCAGCCATAGAAAGGAATGAAATTGGGTCACTTGTAGAGACATGGATGGACCCAGAAACTGTCATATAGAGTGAAGTAAGTCAGAAAGAGAAAAACAAATATTGTATATTAACACATACATGTGGAACCTAGAAAAATGGTATAGTTGATCTTATTTGCAGTGCAAAAATAGAGACACAGACGCAGAGAACAAAAGTATGGATGCCAAGGGGGAAGAGGGGAGTGGGAGGAATTGGGAGGTTGGGATTGACATATATACACTATTGATACTATGTATAAAATAGATAACTAATGAGAACTTACTGTATAGCACAGGGAACTCTATTCATGCTCTGTGGTGACCTAAATGGGAAGGAAATCCAAAAAGAAGGGATATATGGGTACCTATGGCTGATTCACTTTGCTGTACACCTGAAACTAACACAGCATTGTAAAGCAACTATACTCCAATAAAAATTACTTAAAAAGATAAAGTAAAATGTGTCCCCTAAAAAAAAAAAAAAAAAGAAGACGTGATTAATGTGATGCTGAGAGCAGAGGTGAATTGTTGGCAGAGGGGCGGGAAGGGGAGGGGTGATTTTCTTGGGTCTGGCTTGGGTGGGAGATCAACCTTTTCTGCCCTCTACAGTTTGGAGCCCCATCCATAAACCCTGGATGGGACAGAGGGAATTTTTCTCTGGTGAAAACCCCCAAGGGTTCTCCATGAAGACTGGTGACAGTCACTTCAGCCTTGGTCCCTGCTTCGCTGTGGTGAAGTCTTGCCTTATGACCACGTGTGTATAGGTATTTGTCAGCTGCTTTGTAAATATCAATTTAGATAAAGACTCAAAGATGGGATGTTTTCTTTCACCTTAAATCTACCTTTTCCTATTTTATCTACTTTATATTCTACTTGTATTTCTTTCATGCATATCTTTATGAGAAAGAGTTTCTCTTCCTGACTTTCGTGTGTGGAGTGATTCTACCATCACAATACTCTTAGCTCTCTCTTTTCTTCTGTTCCAGACAGGCATCTAATTGGAAAGTTTGGAAGGAAAAACTGGGCACGTGAGCCAGCAAATTTCCATATTCCCTTCTTCTGTGTGTGTGTGTGTTTCTGTCTCTCAATCACTCTGCTCCTCCCCCTGAAGAACTGCTCTGCCTGCAGAATTCACATTCCCTTGTATGACCTCCCTGCTGTGATTTTCAGCTCACATGCTTGTAGGTATAAGGCATAGTCTTCAAAATGATCAGCAGCAGCAGTAATAGAGGTGATATTCTCTCCATCTGTTTTATTTTTTACCTTATTTCAGAACTTGAAGGGGAAAGAAGGGTGTAATGTCTTGAGAACCCCAACTATCTAATGCATCGCTTGAAACAAAGCCTTGTCTTCTGCATGAAAACCAAGCATCGCTAACGTATATTTACCCGTATTTCATGCTATTATTATGATATCCCATTTCCTTTTTTAATGGTGACTCAGGGCTGTGTGTGTAGTAGGGCCCAATCTGACACACTCTCATTTTTCCCCTTAAACAACATAAATCAAAGTATTCAATTACAAGTGCCCATACTTCATTTTCTTGGGGGTAAAAATGATAATCTGTACCTAAATTAGGTTAATAAGTCAAATGCATACAGATTAAGACTTTTGATGGCAAACACCTGTATCATGCCTTCCTTTCCTCTTTTAGGAAATATAAATTTGACCCAAAACAAAGCAAACAGTTTTACCGATTTTCTTTTTCTGTGTTTTAGCCCTGATTGTGCTATTTTGCAGAACTGACATATGTGGCCATTACAAATCTTTTAAATTCCTCATTACCTTCAGACCCACAAGGAGCTGAGGTAAAGGTTGATGATTCTGCACTGAGTTATGATTTCTTTACCCTTCCTGTAGTGTTCCCATTGATTCAGAGAAGGTATTTCCCTCCAATGAGAAAAACCATTAAAACCAAGAGCAAAATAAAAATCTCCCTTCTCATTTACTTTCTCAGCAACTGGAACCACTACGTGACTCCAGTATCCTAAATTTCAACTATATAAGAGTGATAGCAATTTAGTCAAAACTCTCAAAACTGGCTGCATTTGGGTCAAGGAGGTACAGTAAGGAACTAAAAGCCAGTATTCATACAGAGAGGCTCATGAGGGACGAGGCACAGGGTGACAGGGAGGGAGGTGATTCCTGGGGAGCATCCTGCTAGCTGTTCTCAGAGCTGCTGGGGATCCCACAAAAACTAGCGAAGAGCACAGAAGCCCAGGAGCTGCCTTTCATGACCCTTGAAATCTCTTTAGAGGTAGCAGAGCAAACCTGAGTCTCTGACCATCTAGAAATGCAGCTTCTGTTTCCGAAAGCCTCAACAGCTTCCTCCTGATTCCTGGTCAGATGGCCCCCTGGCCTCCCTCAGTCTTCACAGTGTGCCCCTTTGCCACCTCCCTGCAATTCTGTTTTCATTATAAAACAATTCTATCTATGTTATCTTGGAAACTATCTTGGCTTAACATCTTCTTAGCAGTTTTCTTTGGCACCTATCCTCCCAGGACCACACCCAAAATGAATCAAAACTCCTGACGTTGATGTGGCAATTTCTAGGAAGTATCTTCTGGCTCAAATATCCCCTAAGGTTAACAGTGGATGAATCGAAGTGAAAACAAGCCCCTTCCCATCTGCCTGGTACCTAGGAGGGAGTAGAAAAATAATGAGGGTGGTACTGATGGATGGGATGGAATTAAGATGAGGCATCAATGGTAAGATAAATGTTTTAAGAAAGTAGACCTATGTTTCAAGGAGACAAGGGGCAAGAATTCACTTGGCCATTGGACCAATGGCTTTCAAATCAATGTTTCCATGAGCTACTACTGCTACGAGCCTCCAAGTCATTCCAGAAATGACAGTTTGATGGGAGTATCCTATCTCCACTTGTCTAGCCCCACAGGCATCATGGCATCCATCAAGTCCACTGCTTGGAAATAATTCTGAGACCATTATTTTTGTGGTTCTCAGGTCTGCTGAAAAGATTGTACGGTATGATGCATTCAAGCCACAAGAAGAGCCCAGCCTGATTGTGAAAATTCTTGAGACCATCCCAGGTGGGACTGAGTTGACCCAGAGCATGTGGTCAATGCTTATGCTAGCTGTCTTCAGACCATGCTACCCACACTCTCAATAATATTGATTTGATGGAGATGCACCCTGGGACACTGAGAATGACATGAAAGAATTCCAAGACCCCAGATGTTATTTGAAATGTATCTGAGTTCTTCCAAATGCCTGCAGATTTATTGGAACAAATTTCTGCAGCAGAAGCTACTTGTTTGGTCACATAGAAAATATTCCTACTTGGTGTCTCTTTCCTTTCATGACAAGGGCTTACTCTAGGAATCGAGGAGAATATGATTGTGGTCCGCGAATAATGACTTGACAGCACTTTTTATACACTATTAAAGCAAGCAGTTAATTACCTGATTTAAAAAATTCCTTCAAATGACATGAAATGGGAAACGTTAATACAGATATATCTATTTTTTTCTGCAAATGAACTGACACATTTGATTAATCCTTGGATTATCATTTTCAAATATTTTAGGAATCAAAGAATAGACTTTATCCAAAAATTATACTGAATACAATCCAGTGTTTACTTTTATAATTCTGAGAGTTTAGAATATTTACTCCTTTGGTCTTCATGATGGAGATCAATTATCTTTGAAAAGCGCTGAATAATGACAATTTTGAAATTGTAATTTCGCCCTGTGTCTGCTTCCTAATAAAATAATAATGTGACCAAAAAAAAATGTAATTCCCTGAAATGTCTCCTCCTTTTGGATTGTGCATATTTGAAATGTTGCTCTCCTCAAATTTAAGATTTTTATGATAAAATTTCTTGCTATTAAAAAGAAAGATAGTTTTCTTTTTTAACCTCACTCTATATTTTAAATAAAATAAATGTTAATTACTTTGAGTATTTTTATTTGATTTTGAATCAAATTATGAACCCCTTGGATTATGAACCCCTTGAGGGTGGAGAATATTTTTCTTGTGTTTTTGATATACTCCTTTCTGTGTAGCCCTGTATTTAGAGTAAGTAAGAGCTCAATAAATAGGACCTGAATTAAAGTAACACAGTGATCCAGTTTCTGTCTTTTCACCTTGACCATAATCTATAAAATTCAGTCAGCATCTCTTTTGCATTCTACTCCTCAGGGACACAGTGTTAGTTTAAATTTACTCTTTCTCTATGTGGTAACGTTGAATGATTGATTCAGAAATCACTTATGAATATGAAGGTCAAAGAGAAAAATGGATGCAAATTATGGACAAGCATTCAAATATAAAACTTTTTGACAAGAGTTTAATGACTCTTGCAATAACTAATCAACAACATTTGAAAGACTGATTGGAGCACTTATTTTTCAGGGATAAATAATGGAACTTCTTCAGGAGAACCCACATAACTTTAGAAAACAATTTCAAATTATTGCAGTATTTCTCAGAATTGAGAACAATGCTGCAGATAGGAAATTACCACAGTAACCTCCAGCCCCTCGCTATTATGTTACCCTTGACCTTCAATAAAGTTTTACTATAGTAGGCTCCAGTTTCACACAGACACACTAGATTAGTGTTTTAAAGTGAATACCTTATGAGGTATTTTCAAGTGAATGAAAAATATTTGGTAGGAATCCCTTCAGATGTAGCATATAATAAAAAATACTCTACTGCTGTTTGTGGAATGAATGCATTTCTGTAGTGAGTTTCACTACCTGACATGAAATCAAGAACTTTTTTTTTTTTTAGAAAGCTGAGAACTAAAAACAAAATTTTCTGGCAATGACTTACATTTCTTCTCCAAGAGAGAAGTTGATTTGAGTCAGAGTTTCACATCTAGAAATACCCAGTTGATTAATGCTTAAAGAATCACGAGAGAGAGTCTTATGAGTCCAACCAAGTCTCCCCATGAAACCAAATTTTAGTTGTTCACACAAATTTTAAAAAATGCCAGACAAAATTTGAGAGATGCGAGATTTTAGGATTTCTAAGTACACATTTTTAATCCTTGACAGATCCCATTAACTTTGATCCAAAATTGAGATTGTCTACATTTTTTTCTTTTTTTAACCATGAAATCATGAACTGTGTTGATGGCCAATGTCTTCCCCAGAGCTAACATTCAATAAACTTTTCAGATTGATTATGAAATGGCTACATTGTAGCAATTTGACAAGCACTGTCTTTGAATAGAATTTTGCCCTTTTGTAAGGATTATCTGTGGCTACGTTCATTTGGATGGAGACCACGATAAGCTGCACTCCTGTGCTACTATAAATTGTCTTATTGCCAAGTTCAGTGCATTCGTTAAAATGCTATGAGGTTAATTTATAAATTTGCAACTATTACTAATATACTTTAAAAAAAACAAAACTTTTATTTAGAAAGGCTGAAATGATTGTATGCTAATTTGAACAGGTAGGTTGTATAAGAAAATTCCATTTTTGATATCCTTCAAGAGTGGATTCCATTATGTGTGCTTTGTTCTTTCTTCAGACCTCTTAACTTCAGACTGGAGTTGAACAGAAATATGGCTTACTCCTCTCCCTTCAAATCATTCTCAGGCTCCAGACAAGGAGCTGGACCTTTGAGCAAACAAGCAGGTAACTGGCAATGGTACCTTTTAAGTCTGGAGGCTTTCTAAGAGTATACAGGAACAAGGAACAAGCTGCTCCTGAATGAGAACATCATGTAATTAGCAAAGTATCTAAAATAGCCAGAATTATTCCAGCTAGGGTTAATGGATAAGCCAAGAAAAGCTAAGCAAATGATATCTTCAGGCATTTGCTGTACCTCAGACAGCTCCTTATAGAACAAGCTTTCATTCTCTCTCCCAGTTAGCCCCAGTGGATTCACCATTACTGGCTCTGGGGCTAGAACAGAGGTAAGACAGGATGCTTGCTTTCCTCGTTGGCTAATATACTTTTTTTGAGGCATTACTCCTATTAAGATGTAATAGAAGAATACAATATGTTGATTATCTAACAGAGATAAAAGCAGGAAACTGATGAACCACAGGGAAATATGACTGAGAGCAAACTGATTTCATAAAACAAATATAATTGGTGTGGACATGAAGTTTGTCTTATCCACACAAGTCAAATTCTAATACAGTGAAGTTCAAGAGAGCTCAGTGCAGGAATTTTAGATAAATAAGTAGAATAAATGGGCTTTTCCATGGTGCTATGTATGTTCTATCTCAATCTTTCTTGTAATAGAGCTCATTAGAGAGATCAGACCTGCACATTTATGGATTGATTACCCAAGATGATGTGAGATAGACCCAGCATCCTTTCTAGTATTAATACCATCTTGCATTTGTAAAATGTTTTAATACATTGATGTTCCCACACACACATCTATTACTTCATATTTTAGGACAATAAGGGAAGAAGAGCCAGGAAAAAAGCAGTTAGATGCACAAGTTAACAGTCTGGCCTTTGGGTTCAAATGTAGCCCTACCCCATAGGCTTCACGGCATCTTAGACTTATTACTTAGTCAACCTGTTTCTAAGTGTTTTCATTTCCAAAATAGGGATAATAATGGGGCTGGCATCATATAAATGTTGATGAGAATTAGGTGCAGAGTACATGGGCTGATGACTTACTGGGTGTAAGCATGTAATAAACATTCCTAGTATTGTCAGATGTATAGGGTATGTGTTGGACTGTTTACAAATGAGGAAATTGACTAAGAAAGAGGTTAAGTGCTTCTGTAGGAACTTTGACGTTCCTTATTGTAACAAATTGACTCAGCTTTATCTTTAGTAAGACTTTTATCAAAACAAATGTTATGAACCAAATGGAATTGTGGTGCTTTCCTCTCTATGCATTTTCCTTTTTCCAGTCCTTTTTGAAGAGACACACGAGAAATGGAAAGAAGTCTATACTATCACTCTAGATAATTTATTCCATGAATTTGGATTCCTTTCTTCTCTTTTCAGGCCTCAGTTTCTTTGTCTCCTGGTAATCTCTGAGGCCCTTTTCTGAGTGGAAACAACATTATTTCACAAACTAGAAAATCAAACTCTTGACCTCTGATGTTTGACTCTAATAAATAAATATCTTAAATGAAAAGTAAAAAGGATCCACATTTTGATCATAAAAAGATGTTGTTATATTTTATTCTATGCATATTATTTAGGCACTGACATTTCCTAGGTCAGTTCTTCCTTTGGTTTAACATCCCATTTCAAAAAATGTTATAATGGAAATTCAGATGCATAAATTCAAGTTAGTATTGACAGCAGTCATGGAATTAAAGTTTTCCCTACCAAGTCCAAATAAGACTATTAATAATGTATTGTGTATTAATGTGTGCATATGGTATAATGTATCACAGCTTCACATAATGACAGACAGTATCCAAATCTAAGTAAATATTTCTGAAATTCTACATGATTTTCATTAAATACCTAATCTCACATTTTCAGCTAAAGAACTACTTTCTAGATTTAATATGATCTGCTGTTGTATCTTTTATTTTTCTCCTTTATTTCTTCCTTTCTAAAGCTTAGGCTTATATGGGTATTTGAATACAGTGATCTTTTTTATTAAAGAAGGATTAAGAAAATCACAGACATTTCTTCAATTTCATACTATGGCTAGTTTGATGACTGTTGATACCTGATTTTTGTATACTATGAATAGCTACAAAAGTGATTTAATTTGGATCTATTCTGTGTTTATACACTATTCTAGAGGCAGACATAATTTTGGTGGACAAATAGGTTAAGGAAATTTGTTTCTAATTGCTTTATGAGATGATCTGAGTAGTTGTTGATTACATTGGTATTTGCAATTTCCTAAAAGAATAAATTAAATCTTTTGTATAGGCTTTAGTAGAAAAGAACCCTCAATATTTTTACAACTCTGTATATTTCAAGTGGTTTTTTTTTTTGTGATTCATTTTATATTTATTATTTAACTCACTTGATGTGGTAGTTTCCTCCACAGTCTCTCAAAACTCATGCTGCACTCTTGATTTTTGGATTGTTATTAATATCCCTGCTTCTGATATTTGAAACTATAAGTTCAATTCCTTTATTTTCATTCCCCATGGAAGTTCAGTGTATGTACACTACAGTTAAAAACTCATGTAAACATAAAGCATAGCGTGAATTAGCGAGAGATTTTATAACTTACCTAAGTTGTTCATAAACAGAAACCTGAGTTAATTTGCTAAAATTCAGGGTAAAAATGTTGGCAAAGTTCAACAGTCTCTCAATGATCAACTTCCCTATCATAAAAATAGTGGTAGTGCTAACTCGAAATATAATAACTTTTGGTAATACCTTGAGGGTGTCTATTATGTAACTCTTAGTGTTAATGACTAAATCAGCATTTGGAAAATCCCCACAGTCATATCAGATGATTGCAATAATAGCAGTTAAGATCCATCCCGCAGCAAATCCCTTTTTTTGTTGTGCAACTCAATGGTTCAAGATTTTTGTGGAGTTTGCAAAAAAGTCCCACTCAGAAAGGATCTGTACAAAGAAGTGACCATGTTGTTCCCTGACCTTACTGGACTCATCAGTAAAATGTATTGCCAGAATTGTCCAAGATTTCTTTAAACTATACAATTTTATATATGATAGCTTCACACCAAAAATCAGCTGTTTTCGTTGAAGAATACCCTTCAGATGGCACATTTAGGAATCAGAGTTTATACACAGAGGAATTTAAAAAGTGAAAATTAAATACTTAAAAGGAATAGGTATAAGTGTGACTACATTTTTAAAAGGATGGACCACTTGACCCATGTGTAACATATTGAGATAATTTTGAGAGCTCAGAATTCATCAGAGTCTCAATTTCAGTTAATCATGCAGACATATGTCCCAGGACCCTGGAGATCTACTAGCTCTAATTCTCCAAACTACTGAAAGGGAAATTGAGGACCAAAAAGAGTCAATAAGATATTTAGTAAAATGTCTTCTTACTTCTTACCCAGTGCCCTTATTTGCTGTATGACTATGATGAGAAACAGACATAAGAATACTAAAAGGTAGTTAATGAATTGACCAGAATTTTGGAGAAATGTGAATTAAAAAAACCCCAATGAGTGGCACCGACTGTCAAGTTATCTGGGGAGAAAGAATATTGGTAACTTAAAGGCTAAAGAACATGATAGGTGGCTGAGAAGAAGAAAGAAAAAGTTGAAAAAATACTAAGTCAGTATATTTGAAGCTCTTTCTGACTTATAATAAGAGAAGACTCTTTAAAGATAGATTTCCATACTCCTGAATTCGTTTTATACTAAAAATGTGATGTCTTTGAAAAAAGACTTTGTACACAAAACTTATAAAGAAATGCATTTTAAATATGTTATGTAGCAATATCTTCTTTTAAGAAATGATGCCAAAAAAATCACTGTGCCATCTTTTTAAACACCTAGCATAAAAGAGATCTGGAGTGATATTTATTGAGGGCTACGATATACTCTGATTTGAACCTGAAAAAAAGGTGTAGTCTTGCATACTTTCCTGTCTTTATCTTTAGACTGTGTTAGCCTAAATATTGCCTGAGGTAAATATTACTAGTGGCAATTGTCCAATCTTGAAATAGCATATAGTCCATAAATGCAAGTTGAAAATAGTTTAGCAATCTCAAGTATCAAACCCAGGTATGTTAATTGCATCTTTTCCATTTGGGCATTAAGATTGTGACTTAAGTTTTAAATTGACTGTACGTATCTCTTGATATATTGCTGCCTAAATAATTAGTAGGGAAATGATAGGGAAAAATACATTTAAACTCACCTTTGTGTTACTCTGAACCTTTCTCTCTGAAGATTATGCTTAAGATAACACAGGACCTTAAAGGTGCTGATGTAGAGTTCTACTCTGATGCCCTCAGAGAGATGTGTGAGGGTTAAGAGGTCTCTGGCGATGCATTGCCGCATAGTTCATGCAAATCCACAGTAATTCTGTGTTCAGATAAGGATCTCGGTTTCAATATACTTTTTCAGAAACGCATTTGCTTCTTTTTTAAGGGAAATCTGGCTCCAGAAGAAGAGGCCAAAAAAAAAAAAGAAAAACACCCTAATGTCAATGCTCACTTATCTAACTCTGACATTGCTGATATTCTCTTGGCAAATCAAAAGAGGTAACTTTGTTGACTCCTTAGCATAATTTAAAATAAGCATCCTAACAAGATGCTATGAGTGTATTTTATGAAAATTAATATCCATGCATGAAGCTGCCTACAGCACATGCTTTTTTATGAAAACAAAAAAATGAGAGCAATGGAGGTAATAAAGTATAAAGCTTTAACCATATCACCAATCCCTTATGCAGCATGAAAATGGTTAGAATTTAAATGACCCAGTTCTAAAGAATTTGAATAAAAAGGAGGTAGGAGGCATATTTGTCAATTTCTGCAACCAAGGAAATTTGTTGAGGCAGGAGAATGAAATTTTTTCATTTAAATTTTTATATTTAATCAGCATTATGGTTTTTTAACCAAAAATAAATAAGTAAATCTGTTTCCAACGAACATGTTTGTTTGAAAATTTTCCAATAATTTTAAGGTAAATTTAGAAACAGCAAATTTAGGAACTTCATAATTGATACCTTGTTCACTTTTTGTTTCTGTTTTTTGATACATAATTAGGTGATTACAGTGTAAAAATGGAGATATGAAAAATGACCTATCAAATGAAATATAGTGATTATTTCTATAGCCAGAGGGACATCAGGAAATGGAAAGGGGATTGGAATCCTCAACTGTATATTTATTTTTTAATGGCTTGGAATAGAGAAAAATGTTAAAAATTATAAATCTTTGTGGTAAAAAGATGAGGATGTTTATTACATTGCTTTTACTTTTCTGTGTAGTCTGAAACACTTCTAAATTGAAAATTAAGTTCTTTTCTACTTTTTAAATTCTAGCTAAAAAAACCATGTTCATATATGACTTCTTTAGTGAAACTTAAAAACTTTCGTTTTCCTCATTAGTTAGAGATTTCATTTTCTTCAGAGTTCAAATTTTATAATTAAAATGAGTAGATTTATGTAATTTAGAGAGTTGTTTGCTAAACAAAACACTCAGCAGTAAGAAAAAATAAAATCCTAAATCTTTTTAATATATTCTGATACCAGAAGACCTTTATTTCCCCCTTTTATATTTGTATAGTTAATTTGGGGTCATTTTATGTGCTTTAATGCAAGTTAACTAACATTTCAGAGGCATAAATATGACAATTTTATCCAAAATAGCAATTAATAAGTATGTATAAATTGGTTTTCTCTTATATTTATCAAACACTATGTAAATGCAGAAATATGCTTTATGGAATTGTTAGAGCAGGAAAAGTTTTACTATACTTCAGGATAAAATTCTAGGGAATTTTATGTGTTTCTTATGTGTTTCTTTCTCTTAGTTAATGCAATTTTAAAAGTCAAGTCAAATCGTTTTAAAAAAGACAAAAACAAAACCTGGAATATAACAGCCTCTTGTATTACTAAGAGTGGACATGTGAAAATTTTAAAGAAATCACTATATATGTTTTTCTGTGTTTACGTCAAAGAGAATTTTTTTAGACAGGAATCATTATTTTAAATATTCTTGCAAAACTTCCTTATAACAGCAAAGGGACCATGCTGGTTTAAATGTAAGTTGCACCTGAATAGCCTTAGTTATATCTTGAAGAAGAGCTATAGTCACTGTTTATTAATTATAAAAGGAAGTGGATTTAAGTTTACAGGTCTTCACTTTTTTTTTTTAATGTGGGCATCTTAACTCCTGGATTGTCTACACGCTCAGCATATATGTTTATTCACAATTTGAAGTTTGCACATAGTTTCCAGTAACGGTAAAGCCCTTGCAATAATGTTGCACCTGGACCAGGCAAGCGGAAGGGGAGCAGAGGTCAAGACCAGCCCTTAATGAGCATTGACTCCACAGACTTAAGACTCCGTGAAAGGTCCAGACGACCCCTGCAGCGTCATCTTACAGCTCTGATTTTCTTCTTTTCAAGATGTAGTATAATCCATAAATACAAGCAAATCACGAGCAGCTTAGTCTTTGGTTTTTATCTTCCAGGTTTGGTCTTTTTTTTTTTCCCTCTTCACAGAGGTTTGAAAAATTAACCCTCTTCTGTCCTCAGACTAAGCAGAGAATGCATTTCTTCACCCTCACTGTTGTCAGCTTAAATCTTTAAGTCCTTTCAAGGTAAGAGGCACTTTGTAAAGTGACTTATAACAACCAGAGAAGCGGCCAGTGGTTCATTTTCTCCCAATATAGGTGAATAATGTCTTGATAGGTGACTAAGAGTCACAAGGCAAATCAGTGAAATATGTCTCTTTTATGAAAGTTTCTAAAGCAATAAGCTTAGATACTTAAAACCTTAAATGGAATTTTTGTTTAGCTCTGATTTCCCATCACACAGAGGCTATATTTACGCACAGACTTCTAGATAATCCACATGTATGATAAAAATGTCTCTAATCACCTTTTCTGACATATTCTCTTCATATTGGATTATCTGGTGCAGCTCACACTCTCCTATTCTGATGGACATAATCTCTTTTCACAGTTACGTTTTGTTTCTCTAGCCCAAACTTTCCTGAAAAAGAAGTTAGGCCCTTATGATTAAAACAGTCATTTCCCTGCAGGAAATACACCCAATCACATGTGCACTGCAAGGATGAACAGAATCCAGCTCAGGTGCATCCGTGGAGAGGAGCCTTCCACCCTGAAATGGGCATGGTCTACGTGTTGGAAGCAAGGGCTAGCCAATCAAATTCAGTTTTATTCCGTCCACAGCCTTGCAGAATTTCAGGATGCCAGAGACATCTGCCTCTGCCTTGACATATAGTCTTTTGATGCCCTGTACACACTGAAGGCCCCACTCTCTCCACAGTTTAAAAATATAAAGTTTAAGGTCCTACTGTATAGCACAGGGAACTATACTCAATATTTTATAATAACCTATCAAGGAAAATAATCTGAAAGATTATATATATATATATATATGTACATATATAACTGAATCACTGTGCTGTACACCTGAAACTAACACAACATTGTAAATCAACTATACTTCAATTTAAAAAAATTATGTATATATATATATATATAACTTTAAAAACTATAGCTCTGAGTGTGAACCTTAGCTGTATAATTCATGGTGAGGCCAAGTGTTACCCAAGCAGAAATGGCTGAGAATCTAGCACAGTGGGTGGGAAGTCTGGAGGGTTCAGACGTTTGCTAAGGGCTGGGGAAAGAGCCTTTAGAAGGAGCATAAAAATGGATCCAAAGGGGGTCCTGGGAGAGCCAAAGGAGGTCTGGTTCCTCAAGGATCTCTATCTCCGACAGACACAGTATCACAGAACAGAAAGGGGACAGAGTGAGGGGCAGACATTTTACACAGCTCACAGCTTCAGCTCTGATCATACTTTCTCCCAGCCTGTTCCCCTAAAGCATCAGGACACACAGGAAGACCTCCACCATGACCTCATGGAAATAAAAATGCCAACATTCACTTAGTATTTGTGACTCTCTATGATCCTGCAGAACCAGACCTGTCTCTTCTTCAGAATAACATGGAAGAGAGAGAATGGGAGGAGTTCAGAGTACTATTTCTTATTCACACCTGTCTGTTTTGAACATCTTAGCTTCAACCATCCGAAATTACAACACCAATATAATTTTAATAATTTTTTCCCAAGATTCCGTTATCCATCACCTCCTCTCACATACAGGGCTAAATTCATTGCTCATTCAAATCCGTTATTTTAAAAGTAAACCTAAGCTAAACAAGTGTCTCATTTAATACCTTAGACTCTGTATTATACTGTTTATATTTTGACTTCCGTTTCTGACTATATTTTATTCATTTAGGGTAGTGGAACTAAATCACTAACATATATATATTTTTCTAATGGATTTTTATAATTCATAGCTCAGTGGGAAGTATCACCAAATATGAATGGTACATAGAAATCAACATATACTTAATGACATAGTGAGAGTTCTAATATTTCGGTAACACAAATTGACTCACAGTTGTATACATATATGTATATATGACAATCATCTCAGAAATTTAAATTACAAGGTTCAAAGCAAACTGACTTCGCATGTTGGTGGCTTAGAACACACCTTCATAGCTGTGAATTCCATAGCCAGTTCCACTTTAGTTTTTGTGTAATTTGGAGGCAAAGAAATTCTAATTGATCTTATCAGTCACAAGACACATTTTGCAAACAATTCCACTAGTGTGGCTTCTGATGAGGTATCCCATTTTTGACAACTAGTAGACTGGCTTGAGATAAAAGGTTACCTGAAGAAGAATGAGCAAAGAATTCCAGAGACAGTGCTGCTGTGTGGCCAATACATTTTCAATACCACTGGTAGTTAATTTGGGGTTTTTCTTATCTCTATCATACAGTTTTTAAAATATGCCCCTTTGGTATGTGTTTCTTTCTATCGTTATTAGTCAAATTAATTAGTTTCAGAAAGAAAACTTGTTTTCATCTAACACTGTTAAAATTTAATGTAACACATTCTAAAATTAAATTTTTCAAAAGAGAACATCTTTGACTCTTTGCAGTAATAAATAAACTCTGAAGAAAATTGATTCAAGAACTTATCAAATAGAAAAAAAACCCCTGAGAACTTACATGCCTACTTTTACAGCAAATGTGATTTGCTAAGCTACAATGACTCTGCAGATTATCTTCATTTCTTGATATATCTTTTACTAATCCAAGTCCAAATGAAATGTCCAGAAAAATATAGTTTTCTTTATATAATAACTATACATATAATGAACAAAGAGTTTTAGATAATGGATACTTTCATGGTAAATTAAAAAATATATATATATACATATTCCAATAATGATGATTTATTCAAGTGACAAGAAAAATAAATTTAGCATCATCACTTTTTCATCTTAATTCAACCATTATGCCAAATCTCAGTGCATTTTTTAACCAATACATGGCTTTTCAGCTAGTTGAGAGACTGTGGAAGTGCATGATAACTTTAAAAAAAAATGACTTGTGATGAAATGGCAGAAACAGCCAACTCAAATAATTTATATTGAGGATTAACCTTGCAGCTATATTAATATGAGTAAAAATTAAATATTTTAAATTTGTTTAGATGCGCTAGCAAGGGGAAAACACAAAGACAAAACTGAGGCAAGGAGGCTCACAATGACTCCACTGATTTCTCCATTGGTCCTTCCTCTGCACATGGTCAATTAGAATTGAAAATCCTGTGCTGATTTCATTCGCTGGAATTTTTAAGCAGGTCAGGAAGAAAGATGTTATTGAAAGGAAAAATCTCATCTAAATAAGAAAGGAGCACAGGGCCATCTGGTCTGAGCTATACATATAAAAAGTTATTTCAGCTGAACTGCAGGCTTGATGTTTCAAAAGAAGTGCCAAAAATGAACCCCAAACCTGTTTACGGTAAAATATCCCCAACGTTCCTCTTTAAGCCTCAAATATGCGATACACAGTTCATTTCCTATCTGTGATTCATGAGCCCATCTGACCCCAGCACCTCCCTGGGCTTCACTGAGTCTCAGGCAGCAATAGGGGTGTTCAATCACTCTTCAGATACATCTCCCTCGTGGGGCATCAACGGGACCATGGACCTTTTGAAAATTGTGAAAATGACTTTGATAGTTTTCCCTCAAATGGATTTTGAGTGCAGCCTGCATGTGGGCTTGGAAGGATAAAATCTGAGGCATGAAGCAACCAAACCAGTTTCCCTTCTTTCCTCCTTGAGACTGGCGGTAGGTTCCAGTGCATTCTCTGTGCAGTGCCCAGGCATCTACTCAGAATAATTCCAATCCCAATGCCTAAAGGCTAAGTTAAAAAAAAAAATCCCAAATCTCTCTTTTCATTAAAGAGAAATTATGAGTGTGAGTCTACGCTCAGAAATCATCTTCCTAATGGTAACAGAGATTTAAATATATATATATATATATAGTGTGCTGTTTGTCAAATAAGAGTCCTATGTTTTGATAGAATTAAAATATTTTTGACATGAGGCATTTGCAATAATTATATCATCAATACCTTAATTTAGCCAATATCTGACCACAGACATAAGTGGCTGACATTGCCATCAAAATTTCATTGTATTAAAGTGTTAATATTCTAACTCAAGAGCATTTTAAAAACTCTGGTTATAATACAATACTAACAATTATTTTTGGCCATAAGACTATGTTCAAATGTATCATTTACATGTACTGTATGTACTACATACATGTCCAAAAATACAGCATTATAATATCAGCCCATGTTAAGCAAGAGTACAGGTTTTAACTAAAGTCTTCCAATAAATAATTGAATTAAGTATATTCTAATATATGAAACACCAGAATCTTGATATATCCCTGACATCAGATGTCATTGGTTGTTTTTGTATATTTACTATGTTTGTTCTGCCATTTCAAATAAATCATTACTATTGTGTGAGAAGAATAAACTGTCCTATAGTAAATTGTTCTTTCTCCGTTATGCTCTGAAAAACCATTTGTTCTTGGCGTTACGTAGTTCAACTATTTCAATCAAGTCCATTATCTTCTTTTCTTTGAAAGATGCCTTTTTAGTAACCTGTATCCCCAGTGGGCCATGTTATGTTTTGTTTTTAGAAAGTAGGTGAAATTTAAATCTAACTATTTGCTCACTTTTTAATCTTTGATAAAACAATTTTATAATTCATCCTCAGGCAAGAACTCCACTATATTTTGGAAGAACTGTTTATGTAAAAATTATGGAGTCAGGTCCAAGGATTTCTCAGAAAAGTTATTTATTAGTTCACACTGCAGTCTTACCCCAGAGAATGTCACCTAACTTGTGTAGCTTGCTTTTTCTAACTACAAAATGTGTTTGTTCTTTAGGCTATATACTTTTGTCAATAATAGTAACACGAAAGCAAAACAGAACAAAACGCTTTTTCACTTGTTTTAAAAGAATCACACACTACATCAGCAAATTAATCTCATTAATTTGTGTGTTGACAAATAAATACTGCTGCTCATGTACATATGACTTGCAAATCCTTTCAAAATTAATCCTTTAAGTATGCAAGAAAGAAATATTAAGAGCAAACTCCAAAATTAAGAAAATAATGTGTCAAATACTTAGTATGTAAGAACTGGTAAGTATACCCAGTCATTCTATATTAATGAAGTTTAATTTAAACTACAGACCAAAACTTGGTAATTGAGACGTTACACATATACAGTTGTTCTATGTTTATATCTCAGATATGGCAATGTATTTTGTTAAGATTATTAAACTTTGTTCTATTTGAGTTAAGTAAAATAAAATCATGTACTTAAACATACACGTCATTAAAACTCTGAACACTTGCTTGGTGAATAACTGTTTAGCCTAAGACCCATAAAATAGACTTGAAAATAAATACAAACGCTGTACCAGCCCACAAAATTTTAATCCAACTATCATCTAACCCAAAGCACATGAAAAGAGCATTACTTCTAAAGAATCATTTATATAGGAATTCTCTATGCAATAAGTAAATAGTAAAAATGATTTAATAGGTTACAAAAATTTGAGTGTCAAATAAAAATCACCAAGTCATAAGAGATATCAGTGTCATAGCGTTTTCTATCCAAATGATTTCAAAATGCTCCCCATTTCCACATCCTATTCGCATCATTGAAATTCAGCCACCTCTGAAATGTTCACCCAGCATGTTAATAAGGCTTCCCAGAACCAGGAAACTCCGCCTGACTACATATGTCTTGATAAATATGGCCATACCGCCCCATAACACATCTTCAAAAGAAAGATAGCTGCAAATAAAATAGTCCTTTCCTGTGGGTGTCGGTTAACCCCACAGACATGAGAACTTCCTACGGGCACACACCCAGCATATACATTGGCAATTGATTAGGTGATTGAAAATGTTGCCCACAAAGGCGAAATTTTATATGTGATGACATCATCAGCAAACCTGGGTTTCTCTGCGATAGAATGATATACGTGCCTGGCTGAGTGTGTCTCTGGAGTGTGTGTGTGTGTGTGTGTGTGTGTGTGGAGAGAGTGAGAGACAGAGAGAGAGAGAGATGCTTAAAGAAGAGCATCATCAGAAATGCTATAACCTTCCGCAAGGTTTGCAAGAATCTTTCCACAGACCTTTGACTTTCTTCAGATTTCACACAGCTCAAGTTCATTCAAAACTGCATTTCCCACACCAGCAAATCGTGTTTTGTTTAGTGAGCACTGCTGTTAATCCTAAAATACCCCGGTGGGTCTGTGGAGATGCGATTTCTATAACCAAATGAGGCGTGGGCATCTGTGTAATAGTGTGCGTGTGTTACAGAGTCCCTGGGGACTTGCATTGGAACGGAGAAGACGTCTTGGTTTTCCAGGCAAGGAAAGGGTTAAAAATTGAGGCTGTCTGGGGTAGGAGAAAGGGGATATTGTTGTCTTTAATCTTTCCGCAGTCTGTGTAAGACTTCCATCCCGGATCTGCACAGAGCAGTGGGACAGGCCGGGCATGCATTGCGTGCAGGCTCCTTGATTGTAGAGGGGGGACCTGGCTGGGGTCCAGACAGGCTGGGGCTCTGTTGATCATTATGTCTGGCCTTCAGGTGTCTCGGCGCACAGTGGGCGGCGATGGGGGAGGTGTGGATAACAGGAGAGCAGACAAAGAAAAAAAATGGTGTATTTAAAAAAGATGATGCGAAAACGTGTGTCCAAGTCCTCTTTAAAAAATGACTTCTAACGTCTTAGACTTTTATAATGAGAACACGAGCTCTGCTCTGGCAGATCTCTTTAAGCCATAATTAGTTATGTCTGGAGCCTTTGAATAATTCCTTTCCATAATTGATGGAGTTAATATTCTCTTTCAAAAATGAGGAGGACAGGGTATTCTCCCAAACTCCCTTTGGGTCGAAGGTTTTGCCGGTCCAGATCTTCATCAGTGAAAAATCGCATCGGTTTGATTTACCTTTTAATTTCTTAGGAGACTTAGCTTATAACTTTTTAAGGATTTGGATGATTCTAGAAGTGAAGGCATAATGCATTGCTGGATTCCCCTCGCTGAATGTAAAAAGAAAGCAATAGTACAGGATCATTCTCCCCCATTTGTTTCCAATTATTTTATAAATAATAATTTAAGAAAACTGCTTTGTATGTTGCTTCTGTTTGAAACTCCATCAAAAAAACAAAAATCTTACCATGAAAGTGACTTCGATGCTAACCCTACCCTTGCGTGCCAGTAGAAAGAAATCCCAAATTCCTTTATTCTTTAAGCATTTCTTCTATAAAAGCAGCTTCCGCATGCTTCCTCCCCACCCCCACGTCCTCACTCCACCCTATTAGGAATTTCAAAAAAAAAAAAATCTTTATACATGGAAGGCTGAATCCCGAGACAGAAAGCTGTCTTTTTCTTCTGTCTTTGCACTGGCCGCTTTCAGTAGTCTTTCCCTTCTGCCGGAACTTGATTTCACATTTTGTGGATGAAAACCCTAAAACCAGTTCAGCCTCTTATCATGATGAGAACATGACAAGTGGTGGTTAAAAAATAAATAAAAAGAAAGCCTTGGCTTGAAGCCATTGTTCAGAATTTAAGAGCTATTTGCCCCCAAGTGTCTTAGCCGTCTTTCATAGCTAATTATAATAACTGTCAGATGTCTGGAGAGTGGATGGTGCCCTCATCAATAAAGTCAGCAAAGTTTGTCTTTTATTTTTCTTGGGGACAGATCAAATCTGATTAGGCATTAAGAGCGAAAAGAAGTGAAGTAAGTACATATGTGTGTGCCTTCATTTTTTCTTATGAACAAAGCAGCGCGCTGGAGCGATGTTTGAGGTGCAGCCTCCTGCAGCTACTCTTGGAATGCCTGACTTTTATTTTTCATTCTTTCTCTTTCACCGAATCAAGCATGCAACAATTGTTTCTGAAACCTTCTCCTGCCAGCTGAACACCCTTCAAGACACACATATAACAGTAGCTCAGAAAAAAAAAAAATCTTCACATATCGGAAGCTTATGACAGAAAACTATTCTCATCAACACACTGGACGGAAAGCAATGGATACTTACAATTTCCAAACGGTTATTTGTGCTAGTTCCTTGTCCCCGGGGGCACGGCTGAGGCTCTGGCCAGACTGTCCATCAGGCAGGTGCAGAATCCTGGTTTCCAGGCAGGAGAGAGTTAGCAAAGTGTTTCCCAAAGTCCCTCGGAACTCAGGCACTTGTGCCCAGGCATCCCTGGCTGCTGTGAAGGCTGTACTATCTGCAGTTCTGAATTGAACTAAATTACAGCCCATGTGAAAGACAGGGGCAGTGAGTCATGTGGGAGATACACAGCTATCCTATTGGCCACTGAAACATAGCTTAGGCATTCTGCCTTCTCCTCCATTGGTGAATAGTTAAAAATGAAAGCATCTGGGTCCTCCTCTCCAGCTTATTTGTCCTTTATGTGTGGAAGAATGACTGTAGGATTTTACAGTGACAGAATTAGTTAAGAAAGGGACTGAAGTCATCTTTCACAGAGGCTGGTGGGAGGGGATTGGAAGCCCAGCTTTTTCAAGATTTTTTTTTTTTCCTTTTTATCCCCCTGCCCTGCAGTTTTGTCTGTGATTTGCCTGTTTGCCTGTCAGGAAAGTGTGTGTGTGTGTGTGTGTGTGTGTGTGTGTGTGCGTGCGTGTGTGTGTGTCTGTGTGTTTCCCCAGTTAACTTTGGAAGTGACAGAAAGTAAATTATCTCATTTCTTTGCAGAACTCAGTCGTGTTTGGAAGCACAAATCAATTTTTCTTCGATGATGAATTTTCAGAGTTTATTTTGATGTTGAAAGAAGCTTAATTGCAGTTCTCAACAGCCTAAGTTGTTCATTATTGACACCCAGAAACAGAATTAACTTTTTTTGAGTGGCTGTTACAGTTTGGAGAATGTAGGGGGGAAAATGACACTGGAAAATATTAAAAGACAACAATAGCAAAGAAGCTTCAGCTAAGCAGGGATGAAGAAGAAGTATACTTTTCCAAAACCATTCTTTAATTTACCTTTTTTGATAATGCAACACGACCATAAAATGGACAGGCAGAAGGTGCTTTTCGGTTATCCCAGCATTATTTAATTCACCTGATTCGTAAAAATCTCTGGTTTTTAGATTTAGATTTAGAGGTGTGAGTTCCCTTAGAGACCGTCACATCCTTAGAGACCATCACATCCCATCTTCCCAGTGTAAAGGTTGTCAAAGGTGAGGAAGGTGGACTCTGGCAGGTAACACCTCGCTATTCATTTACCTGGATCCAGGATTCACAGAGTTATGTAAAGTAAATGAAGGCGACACCAAAGTGAGTAGTACTGCTTTGCTTTTTCTCGCAAACCTACTACGAGCCAGTCACTCTTGTTTAATTGCTACAACGACTCCTAGGGTCAGTTTTATCACTTTCATTTCTTGGTGGCAAAAACAGACTCAGATGCTTTACTACCGTGGTAGTTCTTGATGTGAACCCATATTGGACTGATTTCATGTCAACTTTTTCAGCCAGGGATATTGCCTTCCAAAATAATAGTGGTCATCCCTTGTAAATACCTTCCTGTTGTGTGTGCCAGGTAATGAGCCAAGCACTTCACATCACCTTGTTCAATCCTTACAACTATCAACGAGGTAGCTATTCTATTATCTCCATTTCAGAGAAGAGGAAATGAGGCAGACACTCAGTTTCATAAAGTTGGTAATTGGTGGTACTTGATTCGAACCAACTTTCCTCTAGTTGACACACTATATGGATTTTCATCACGGTGTTGAATAAGTTTGTTTTTTTCCCTTTCTGGTGTAACAGATTTGAATATTTCATGTATATGGAGACTATCCACTGTAGTCGTATAGGTGTGCTTGGTTCAGACCCACATCTTACTGTTAAGTGGCTATAAATCGGCCTTAGAGGGGCAGCTGTGGAGCCGTATTTGCCTTTGCGGCCCCTCAAGAGGCCTTGCACAGAATCCTGCAGCAATAGAAGCTTCCACATTTACTGAAGGAACAAATTCACCCAGCACATCATTCTGAGCCTTAGGTGCCCTACGGCCGGTCCAGAGCTTGAAAACACATCAAAAAGCAGGATAAGGCAAATCCTGGGTCCTTTCCAAAATAGCATCAAAATTCCATGTCAGCCAAGGCAATATCAAGAGTCCACGTGGAGTTTCCTTAATGTGTCTCCGCTGCAGCCCCAATCACACCAATTAAAGGACATTTCCATTCACACCACCTGCCCTCGTGGGATCTGTGTGGAGACTGGAGATAATTACTCAAGGAATATGACAGCATCCTCACCTGTGGTGTTGAACGTACACACTGCTGTCGCTCAGAGGACAGGGTGGCTGGGCTCAGTTAAACATAGGTAGATAGGTAGAATTAGAAGATCATTTTTGTCTTCTTGTTTTTTGACCTTTTTTTTTTTCTTTCCTTGAGTGGTACTTAGTTTCCCCCAAATTGTCATCACCTCCTTCCATCCAGAGCTCTTCCGAGTCTGCCTTCTCATATAGCACCCATGTGATCATGTTATGTTATCCTATTTTCACTAAGTTTCTCTATTGAAAATATTTCAAGGACTGGGCTGTATCTCACTCTTTTTTCATCCCTCATAATGCTTACCATAGTAGAGATGAGATAAATATGTGTTGATTTTTTTCCCTTTGTCTTGCAGTGATCAAGTCACAAGTAAGCTATCGGATCTAAAATAAATCGGGTAAGATAATGCTAAGGTGTTAAAAATAACATTTAAAAATAAACTCTACGGGGACTTCCCTTGGGGTCCAGTGGTTACGACTTTGCCTTCCAATGCAGGGGTTGCAGGTTCAATTCCTGGTCGGGGAGCTAAGATTCCCACATGCCTCGTGGCCAAGAAACCAGAACATAAAACAGAAGCAATATTGTAACAAATTCAATAAAGACTTTAAAAATTGTCCACATAAAAAAAATATTTTTAAATAAAATAAAATAATGTCAAAGTAAATGAGTCCGACACTGGAGGACAGGAGGGAAATGATTTTGAGAGCACAGACTCTCCCCACTTTTGGTCTAGATTAACCATGGGGCGCGCTCACATTGGCCAAGCTGAGGTTCCCAGTGTTGGCACACGCTTACTTAGCTCCTCCTGGCCATCACCTATCAACTTCTCTGTCCTTCTCACCCACTGGGGACCGGACGTCCGGTTCTCTTTATCGCTGGTCCTATTGCTGTCTCTTATCACTGGTCCTACTCTCCCCCCAGTTTAGTTCAGTGTTCACAGAGCAATATATCCAACTATCTACTATTTTGGTTCACTGACCTCTTCAGTGCTGATGATTCCCACCTCCACTCCCACCGCAGTCACCCCTGCCTGCACCGTAGAGGTTGGGACAGTTTGCTTTTGAAATTGTCAAATGAACCCACATGCTCTGTAACCACCACCTTCAACCTTTCCAACTTGATCACTACGCCTCCCTCTCACCCTTTTTGGTCTCTCCAAACTCTCTGGCTCCTCCATTTTCCCCGTATCTATCACCCATTTCCATTTTTCTTTCCCTTTCCTTTCATACTTCCTTCCCTGTGAGAGTCCACATTTTATGAATTCCTACAGCATCTGGTCAATAGCCCCAACTTCCTTGCCTGTTTTCCTTCTGATGCCTCATCCAGTCCACCAGGTAAAACCCATTTTTGGATTAATCCAATTGATTATCTCCTCTAGACTAATCTGGGCTTCTAAGAACTGCCAAATCAAATTCTAATGTCTGTAAAGGGTATGACTATTATAAACACATCATGTCCAAAGTTGCCTAGTTCCTGAATAACACCTGTTTGCCCACTCAGCTCCTTTTCTCACTGTCTACAATGCTCTACACTCTCTCTCTCTCTCTCTCTCTCTCTCTCTCTCTCTCTCTCTGTCTGTCTCTGTCCCATCCATCTTCCTAGGTTTCATTGCCTTCTCATTTCCAGGGGCACCAGTAAACTTACCGAAATGAAGATTCGTCCTTTCCTCATTTCTTCCCATTACAATGGAAAAGCTGTTTTCAAATCTGTCCAAGGCAAATCACTCCCCGTGTACAAGGATGTTACCTCCCCTGCCTGCTCAGAAACTTCTTCTTATATGTTTCTACCCTCCTCACATTGTCAACAGCTCCCTGCCTACTCAGTCTTTCTTGCTAGCATTTAAAAGTATTCAGTTCTCTTCAATACTTAAAAATCCCTGCCTTGGGTACCAGGTCCCCCTTCTGTATTCTGTCCTTCCTGGACAAACTTCTTGAAAGATTTAGTGACACACAATTTCAACTTTCTTTTCTATCATTTCTCTGCCTGCTGAAATCTGGCTTGTGTCTTCTCTCTGCTGTGCTGATAAGACCACCAGGACTGTGTGTTGCTAAATCCCATGGCTTTTTGCTACTTGGCTTCTCTAAAACTTCTGTGCAGTCGGTCACTCCCTCTTTCTTGAAGCGGTCTCTCCTTCTGGCCTTGTGTGCCCCTGGTTTTCTTTCTATCATTTTATGTCTTCTTGTTCTCTTTGGTAAACTGTGTTTCCTCTTCTTGTTTGTAGTGTTTGTATTTTTCAGCCTTTCAGAGGCTCTATTATCTTCTCACTAATTCACCTCCATGGTTTTGATGATGACTGTACAGATGATTTCCATCCTTCTAACTGCAGCCCAGACCTTTCTCCTGAGGAACTGTAGATCCCCCACACCTTTCCCCTTGAAGTTCTCATAGAACCTCACACTCAATATTTTCATCATCTCTTCTGATCTGTGTAACCTTCATTACTTTCATCTCCATGAATAAAACCACCAGGGACCAAAGACAGAAAACTGGGGCCGAATATTTAAATCTTCCTTTTCTTTTCCTAGGCTCATATCCAACTCATCAGCATACCCAGAGACCTCTTGACTCTGTCCACTTCACTCCATCTATTTCCTGGTGAGTATGCTTCAATATTAGTAATACTTCAGATCAGATTCCCCTCTGCTTCAGCCTGGGTCATCCCCGCTCCATGTCCCCTCCTGTAATAAGCTTTTCTCAAATCTTCCATCTTTTAAAGGGAACACTTCAGTGGCCCTTATTTTCCTTAAGGCAAAACCTGAAGTCCTCAGAGGAGCCTGTTTTTTAATCTCCTATTTTATCTAGAAAAAATTCATGGACATATTTAATTCTACCTCATAGTTTACAAATGCTACTATATATGACATACATTAAAATTAAAGCACGTAAAATTTAAAATAAATTTTAAAATGAAATATATAAATTGTACATACTGAATACATACATTTAAAAATTAAAATGTATAAATTAAACTTGGCTTCCCAAGCCTTTAAAATCTTTGAGTAAAATTGATGGATCAGCAAAGCACTATATTTGTCTAGTGGTTTAGAGAACACTCAAGGGAACTAATATCCTAGTTCTAGAGTATAAAGACAGAGTGGATTCAGTACCTTTCTTCTGAGGGAGCCTTGAAAAAGCCCATTCGCACACTCGGAGGGACTGGGTTTCCTTTCCCCTGGCTTAAAATCTGTTTCTCTTGAAACTAGAGGACTTCTGAGAAATCTGAGTATTCTTACATACTTCCTCCTCTTCCAGGGATCTGTAAAAGTAAGGGCTTCCTACATTTAAAAGAACTAATTGAAATTATGAGGTTGGTCAAGTCACATGGCTTTCTCATTTTTTTGAGTCTCCTTCCCCCTGAGTTTCCACGGATAAGTGAATATTGTGAGGCTTACCTTCCAGATAGTCCTTAAACGCAATAGCCTCTCTCCACATCTTTCACTGCTATGCATGTCCCAGCCACTATTACCTCTCACTTCCATTACTGTAACCACCTTTATCTGGTCTCTCTGATTCTGCACACGTACTCACTCCCACCACGATCTGTGTTCCACGCAGCAGCTAACTTTTAAAATACAAAATATACCTGGTCACTTTCTTACCTAGAGTTCTCCAGTTGCTTCCCATAACATTTCTATTAACCTCCTGGTTCCTCGCTGTGACCTGTAAGACACAGCTTCACCCTATTACTGTTCCTACCTGACACTCTGATCTCACCTGGTATCCACCCCACTTTCACGACTTGCAATCACACCAGCCTTCCTAGTGTTTCAGGATTTCCTCAAGCTGTTGGATTAGCTGTTCCATCTGTCAAGAACACCCTTCCCCTCAGTCTTCCTGGGCTGACTCCTTTATGTCCGTCACCTGTGTTTCTCTTCAAATGTCACTGCTCAGAGAAAACTTCCTTCTAGAATGGTGCTCATCTATTGACGTATATAACTTAAGGTCTGGTTTTGTTTTCTGTTCATAGAAATTAATACTATCAGAAAATATCTCATTTTAACCCACTTTTCTATTATATGTCTCCTTTCACCTGAACATGACTCATACGTTTCCCCCAGTGCTTAGAACATTGTGTTGCATAAAATAGGCACTCGTATATTTGCTGAATGAATGAATGCATAAATAATTATAAGGGAATTCAATTAATGTATTTGAGGGGAAAGAATCACCTAAGTGTAACAATAAAAAATTATTAACGTAGTTCCATAGTGAAAACAATAGAGAAACTCTTGCATAGCTAAAAGCTAAAGTCAACTGTACAGATTAACTAGAATATATTGCTATTGAACGTTCAGTGAACTATCTAACTAGAATATGTGTCTGGAATTTGTTGTGTCTATGGTTCAAAGTTTGAGTCCCCATATTCTAAGTATAGTGTACAACCATTACATATATTCATTTACAAAGGAATTAGTTGAGAAAACAAAATTGAATAAAATGCCCAAATGAGATAGTGATGAAAATAAAATAAAGACTAATAAATGAGTTTTGTGATTATATGTTCACTCACTCTTTCAAAGTTGTAGGTATGTGCTTTTATAATTGTTCAAGGCCAGTCACGTAAAGTAAAAAAAGAAAGTAAATCTATGTTTTTGTCACATAAAGATATTTCTTTGTACATTAAAAAGGTCAATTTCTGTTTTCAACTTACTAAAGGAAAATCTATTGAAGAATGAATGTTATCGATGGCAGAATTGGGCCTGTTAAACTGCATATTATTAAATAAGCCCAGAATATATACCATATTATAAATCCTAAAATGTCTTTAAGAAAACACACTCACCAATGACAACTTCTTCCATTTATACAGCACTCAACACACCTCAAAGCTATTTCATTGCCACTGTTATAGTTGATATTTACAATAACACAATGAGAAAGGCGGTACAAGTATTGATATTCCCTTTACTATGTATAGAGAAACTGAGGTCTAGGAAATTATGTGATTTGTGGAAACTCCTAATGCAACATCGAAAGAGCACCATGTCTCTGCTCGTCAACACTTACAACCATAACGACTGTGAAAACGTAAGAAGTTCTGTTAAGACTTCTAACTTGGCCTTAAACTTGTATCCTAAAGGAGAGGGTTCACAGACAGTCCTGCATTTCACACATTTATATACAAATTGTTTTCATTATAAAATTAGCTCTTGGTAGCAATTTTGTTTGTTTGTTTGTCATGGGTGGTCTGAATCTTGGGTGGGAAAATTGGGATCAGATGAAAATGAAAGCTATCTGAGCAGGAAGTTTCTCCAGCATTCTGAATTTACAATGAGCCCACATTGGGCTATGTGGTCAGCTCTTAGATAGTTACGCCAAGCATAGTAAAAAGGGTGCCTCTTTTTTTTTTTTTTTGAACTCTGTAATAGACAAACCTTTTCACGAACTTAGATTTTTGGCTTTAAGTGACTGAAATGCTTTTGACTTTTCTTGGTTTCTTATCCTCTCTTGGGTGTGATGACCACATTTCCTACAAGTATGTAAAAGTCAAACATTCAGACATAGAGGATTTCCCAAATATGCATATGATTCATGTAGAACAAAGTCAAAACTCACTATTTTGGTGTTCCAGTTTTCCTGTGGCTGTTTTGTCATCAGGTAGAAAAAGGAAGAGAAGTAGATTGATCTACCTTTGTCTCAAATTTCTCAATTTCCAATGCCTTAGCTAATGAAAGGCAAAGTATATTTTCTGTTTTCTTCCAATCATAGGTAAATAGCTACATAGACAGCACACAACCTGTGAACAGAAACTCTAAGTTTTAGAATTAGATTAACCAAAATATATATATATTATTATTATCTGGTCTCAGATTACAAGAACAAAATTTTATTTATTTAAAAGAATCATTACTTTATTAGAGTTTTAAATTTATGTATCCGTACATCCTTTGAGATACTGATTCTGTAGGTTAGAGGCATGGTCTTAGCGTCTGCACATCCCTCTTACAATCTCCCAGGTGATGCTGTTATGCTGGCCTGCTGAGCACACTGGAGGATCAAAGCTTCAGAAACCATTTAAATGTATCAAATTAGTACATAAGGTAGACACCAGCTACTCAGCAGGGCTTACTGACCATCTCAAATGAGAGAGAGTTTCTCCCATCCCCGGTTTTCCTTTTTCTCCTCTCTTGTCAATTCTCACCCTCACCCTCTAAGTTTTGTCCTATCTTGCTGGCATTTGATACCTCAGGAAGTTGCCAAAGTCCAGGTGATACCGTTAGGAAGGGTCTCCGCAATCCTTCTCTGCAAACCCACAAAACAGAATCTATAAAGATTGACTTGAACCCCTCCACAGTACCTCATCAAAGTCCTGCTCCCTCATTTACCTATTCAAGGTATCACATTTATCTTTCATCCACAACTTTAACTCTGGAATGCTTTCATTCAGCGCTTGGACTGTGGGGCTGAAAAAAATAATTTTTGCTCTGTTTGTGTTTGTTGTGATGCCAAGATGAATTTGCAAATAACCTACTGTTTTTTTCTGAAATCTTTGCTCAGTGTTCTGCTGGCTTGATTTTGTTAAAGATCATTCCCCAGTAGTGTTGTTCTACTAGAGGGTACCTGTGTGAATAAGTATAATGAGGTAAGACATTTATCTATTGGGAATCCAGGGGTGAACATCTTTGGCAATGACTACCTGGAGAGGAAACATTTTGATAAAAGGTGAGATTGTTTTATGATCTTCAAATAACACCATTAAGTGACTATCTACTGCATTCTGCTTTGGGCATTCATGTTTCTTCTAATATCACACATATGATTAATTTAAGCTGTTCTACCTTCCTTGGCATAAATTGAGTATCCATGTAATTGTAACAGGGTAGAATGTCAGATTGAAATATTTTAATCCTATTTAGGGGGTTGTAAGTATTTATAGAAACTTGTGCTGAATGCTGTTTTAGTCTTCCTGGGTCTTCCTTTTACAAAGATTTATTTTCTCTTATTTCTTATTTATCTTCAAAAATATCACTCAGACCATGACACTTTATTGAATGAAAACAAGTGTTTTACGGGCAGTTAACTTTAAGAAATTACCTACTGAGCTTGGAAAACAAAATAGAAAAGGCACAAGGAATCCGAGTTCACTCTACAACTCCAGCCTCTTGACCTAGGTAAGTACGTGGCTTTTACAGACACACCAAATTACCCAGTAAGGTCTTCAATTATGAAAATTGTTAGGCCTTCCAGACATCACATTATGTTTGAGCTGTATCTATATATTCACTTCCAACTCAACTCCCAACTCTTGGGTGGCCTAAAATTGAGATAATTAATTAAACCCTTTGAAAAGCATCTGCCATCCACATTTTGTCTTGGATGAAAGAAATTATTTCATGCTTTACTTAAGGAAAGTTAATACACAAAGCCTGCACATTACCACTGTCTTGAGTTAGAACTTACCAAAGCTGAGAACTGGCTATTCACATGCAATCTCCTTTAATAACTTATGAAAATTTAAATTAAATTGGATTAATAATTTACGTAGAAAGTTCCACCAATGAAGCTCCACATTTCTAAGCTTGAGACTAAGCAGTGAAAATATCAGTTAGAAAAATGGGTGGTTGGATGTGCTCTTTCAAAGATAGTTTTAAAAGACTTTAGAAACAAGGAGAAAAAAAATCCTTCTTGGGGACTTGTCTTAGAGTAATATACAATATAATGGGAACAATACATTCTTTGAAAGAAACGTTTAAAAGAAAATGGAACCATTCTTTCCCCTCCCCTGAAGAGAGAATTTTTTTCCATGGGTATGGGGGTGGGGTATGAGGGGAATAGTAACATTAGTTGGCTGCTTTAATGGGCGAATGTTATGTTGGAAATTTCCAGTTTGAGCTTTTGCATTAGAGATGGGCTCAGGGAATGAAAAGCAAATGACAAAACTATGCTTCTTAGTCAGTGGGGACGGAAATGACTATGTAGTGAGCACAACCATCAGTGAAGTGTATGAGAACCTGAGCTGTTGGTCTAGATAGGAAAAAAAGAGAGAAAACGGATGGGGTGCCAACTTGAGTACTAAGGTGATTGTAGACCTGGTCCTACTACTACATCCAGTATGTATACATAGAGCTGATTCACTTCGTTGTACAGCAGAAATGAACACAACATTGTAAAACAACTATACTCAGAAAAAAAAAAAAATCCACGCACTCAATCTATCCAAGGGAATCCAGAAAGTAATGGAGACATGGAAATCATACAGGATGTATGTCTTCTCGTTTAGGGCAGACCTCCTGCCAGCAGCTGGCTGCAGGAATATCGTAGATGCCTGTTGGATTGTTTCCCCAGACTTCTGGGAAGTTCCATTCACATATTTATTTGCATCTGGAGCAGTCATGTTCTTATTACCCAGCACAATGTGAGGGTCCAGGAGTGGGACTTGATCTAAACACAGTGTGTCACAGTCCTTTTCTTAGGAATTTGAAGCTGTGACTAAGAGATTTCCACTCCAGTCTATTGACTAAGAAGGAAAGTCTATTTTCAGCAAGAATATAGACTAGGAAATCAAGAGAGTCAATCTTCAGCAAGAACGGAGAGTGATGCAGTCTGCAGTGTGGATGGTAGACTTCTTGAATTTTCTACAAAGCCATAGCTTGCTTCTGTCTTAATACTCAGCTACATTCTGACCACTGGGTTTCCTGACATCTTTCCTTCAATCCCCCACACATCCGTTCCCTGGATTGAGATCTGACATGGCCTGGCCATAGAAACAAACTTCCATTCTAGACAGATTTGGTGCAACTTCTGATCATAACCACCAGATCAATGTATACAGGCCTCACTTTCCCTATGACTTATATAACAAGTTGCATCTTAATAGAAAAAGACACATCTCTTTTATTGGAGGGACTTCTTACTTCCTGGAGCAACTGAGAAGTTGTCCTAATGTCTGCCTGAGACACCACGTGGGGCCTCACTGTTTTCTTCATTTATAATATGCACAGTAAGATTGAATCAGTCAGCTAACGAATATTTATTGAGAATGGACTATTTTCCAGCACTATCATCAGTTGGGAAAATAAAAGTGAGAATAATGCCTTTTCTTACCCCACAGGAAGAGATAACAAGGTATAAAATCATCGAAATGCATCTAAATATAATAAATTCTTAGGCTTCCTTTAATATACTGAATAATATGTAATCTACTATATGTAATCTAAAAACAAGAAGCAGATAAGAGAAGACAGCTTTGACACTAAACAAGTAAAAGTCTGGCCAACACAAATATTAATGTTCTCGAACTCTGGAGAACATTGCTCTGCAAATCTCTTATGACTATTTCCCTTTGGTTTTTCATGCTTTCTGGTGCCTATAAATGGCATGATTTTCATTAAGTTCTATGGGGGAGCTTCTTGTCATTGCTCTTAGTTCATCTACATCATTTCACATTCACTGATCCTCTCCTTGATGTAGAGTCAAATCAACTCCTACAGGAGGGAAGGAAACTCAAATGACACTGATATATTTCATCTGATTCTGACTTTTGACCCTAAATTAGGGGTTTGCCTAAATATTCGGGGTTTTACAAATAATAAGATATCAGTTTTCTCATTCGCTTATATTCATGAAAACAAAAGTGAGATCAAACTTTTCATCCCCCAAAGAATTTCAATTACAAGAGCTTTTCTTTCTCCTTCTACCCTCTTTCCCCAAAGCCACATCCTCTGCAGCCCTGACTCGTTCCAGATAGCTGTGAACCTTGATCTCTTCAGATCCTTGCTATGAAATTCAAGATCTCTGCCTCTCAACTTTGACGTCCATTCACTACTGGACTTCCTGTGCTCTGCAGTTTTAGGGGAGAAGAAATTTCCTAAGACCCCTCTGTAGTCATGAGCAGAAATGAGGCTATCATAAAGCATTCTGTAAGGACACACCTCTTCCGGCTATAACACCTCTAAAATTCAGAACTGCTAAATATATTTGAGCTGCCCTTTCATGCCATTTTCCAGAATATTAGGGCATCTAATTAAATTATGCATGCTGCCTTGACCAAATAAGGCATTTGCTTCATTTTAATGGGGAGTGACATTTATTTTCCTACCCTAAAAGAATTCCACAGAGCTTTCATTGGAATAAAGGTTAATTTTATCTTTAATATGGTAACTATATAGACATAACCATATCATTTTTTTTCAGATCAGTCTTCTTAATTTAAAGAGGTAAATTTTCCTTACCTGCATCTTAAAATTAACAATAGATCTGATAACTAACTTCAACTTTTCATCCTGGTTTTATGGCATATGTTCTTGTCATATCCCCAATCTGTGAACTGAACATATCATTTGAAGGCACAATTGAGAATCAACATAATTATTTTAAATGGGTTCTTTCGATGTTTTAGATGACTATTGAAATTTGTACAATGGGGTCAAATTGCAATTTACAAACTTTTGTGCATTTTGAAAGTGATTTCTTTGGCAGTGATGTTTTCAACAGATGATGATGATGGCAGTTATCCTCTGCTGGTCTGAATTTAATTTTAGTCATTTTTATTCATGATATTCTAACCCATGGCATATTAAAGAATACATAACTTCCAAAAGTGCTGAATTATCTCCGAGCCGCAGTTTATCTCTGTTATATACTATACATCACAAGCAAACAGTTCATGTAGAAAAATGTGCCTGTTCTTTGGAGGGAAGTAAATAGATAAGCTGTCCAAGGTACAAGGAAATAGAGCATAGATAATGCAGGTCTGAGATACTCTCTTGCTTAAGTGATGCATTAAATCAATATTCTGCAAAGTCTTTTTCTTGTTATGTTATTTACTTGGATACTGTCACAATTTTCCATTAAATTGTCTATTTCAGAAGAAATATTTTTTCTCAGTTCCCAATTTCATTTGATTAGTATTCTTTAAACTCATTCACTATATATGCAAATGATCAACTATTTCCATTATGTCACTCTTCTGCTCAAAGACCTTCAGTGGTTCCCCATCTCTTGTCACATCACATGTGACCATTTTTGCCTGATTTTCAAAATCCGCAGTACCTGCGTCTTCCTCTAACTAAGCAACATTATTTTCTAACGTTATCCTACATTTTCCCTAATCCAGCCAGTGTTGCTTCTGACTATCATAAACACATATCATGCTAGTCTCATGGGCCGTCACTTCATCCCCTTCCTCCTGATGTCTTCCTCCTCGTGTGTGTGTGTGTGTGTGTGTGTGTGTGCCTTTTCTCCTCTTCCCTTTCTTTAGTCTTTAAAGGCTGAAGAACCTTCTCTTTAAAGCCTTGTTTTACTCCCTAAAAGATAACTGATGGCCATCTTTAAAAATTCCTGCACACGTAGGCACATGTCGTCTCTAACCATGTAATGTAATTAGGTCTTATTAAATATTTTTATTCCAAGAGCCGTTATCATATACCAGGAGGTCTGTGATGTCTAGTTACTTGGGATAAACGAATACAGCATGGTAAATGTTTGTCCACTCCTACATAAGTGCCAGAATCAAGAAACAAACCCATATCAGAATCCCAAAACTCACTCCCCTTTACCCTACTGACCTGGTTATATCACGTGCGTGATTTCTCTGTGGTTAAATTCCATGGATTAAATGAGGGAGTCAACATGAAGCACTGGTAGGAGTAAGATAATAAGAATCAATCAGTTCATGCCTCGTCTTAAACTCACTGTGCTGGCTGAGGGTCTATATAGCTCCGAACTAGATCACTTCTCTCTGTTTCCTTAAAGTTCTGTCATTCCTGACAATAGTTAATGGTTCTTTACTTTTCGAGAAGATGATAAAACACTGAGGACATGCTTGGCGTTCAGTAAAAATATTTTCAGTAAGAATGTGCTGATGCAAGTTGTGATTCTAAAGAATCTGGCAAATCAACTTGATTTATGTATATTGGAACTTATGAAGAAATACATAATTGGTGACATCTGTCATAAAATCTTCAGGTAAGAACTAAAAAATTTTCCAACACAAGATGGGTATTGAAAAATATTTCTTCATGTATAAATAACCCAACTTTAAAAATGAACAGGGTATTGTACTATACTTAAGAAAGAAAAGCCAAGGCATTTGTGACAAATGCATAAGCTGAAGTTCAAAAGTAATCACAATAATCCATAAATATTAATAAGATAGATATTTTGTATCTTTATTTTGGCCATGCCTGAATGTTCAGTGAAAGTTTCACGATACTGGGTAACTTTGTTCCTGCCCCTGAAAAATGGTTGAAACACATAGGCTCCCTTGGAAAATATTTTCTTTAATATTTAGTTTTTTTTTTTTTAAGGTGATAGACCAAATAGGGGGCTGATTTTGAGTTCTAATCTCTGGAACCTGTTAATACTACGTTAAATGGTAAAAGACATGATTAAGTATCTTGAGATGGGGAGTATCTGGAGATTATCCAAGTGAAGCCAATGTAATTACATGTGCTCTTATGAAAGAGAGGTACAGGGAAATTTGAAACAGAGAAGACACACACACATATACACACACATGCACGCGTGCACACACACACACACACACACACACACACAGAAGAGAAGGCAATGTGAAGATGGAGAAAAGATTGAAGTGATGTGGCCACAAGCCAAGGAAGGCCAGCAGCCACCAGCGGCTTGAAAAGGCAAGAAACAGAATGTCCACTTGAACCTCTGGAGGGAGTGGGACCCTGGCTGACACCTTGATGTTGGCCCAGGACGCTGATTTTTGATTTCTGGCCTCTAGAACTGTGACAGAATACCTTGTTTTAAGGGACTAAGTTGTGGCAACTTGTTATAGCAGCCACAGGAAGCTAGTGTAAATGACCAACTCTTAAGATTAAGCTCTGTCATATTAGGAAAAATTAAAACAAGTTAAATGTGATAGAAGAGCTATACTATGCTTCATAATTTATTTAACTCATCCATACATTCTTATACATAATTTTTAATTTTGGTGTACAATATCATTTGTGTTTTTTATGTAATATTCTCACCTATTAAAGATATAAACTATTGATTTTAAAATTGAGAATTATTTTATCAATCATATTGAATCAATTGTAGAGCTTAACTAGCAAGTGTTTGTAGAAATAACCCTCAGAGAAAAAAATCAATACCACCATAAAGTGTATTGCTATGCAAATACATGCTTTTTATAAAATCTGATGATAAGACTAAGAATTTTTTAATAAGGATAATAGGGAAGGTTTGATTACAAACCACATATGCAGGATGTTTTTTTAAAAAGGAAGGTTTTCAGTGAAGTGCTGGTAAATGTTTGACTCTGGGAGCAGGGTTAGGGGGAGGAAGGAAAGAGTCCTGATTTACAAAATTGGTTGATTTCCATGATGCAAAAACACTTAATGTGGCTGATATGATGTCACTGGACAGGTTGGTAGGAGATATGCAAATTAGCTCCTGCAAACCTGTCCAGCTGGGTTTTGACTCCAACCGCTAGATATTTTTCACTTTTACACTAGATATCAAAACAGGTATCTTGGAAATGTGCTTTACTGTGGTTGCTTCTATTCAGAGTTTATTTTCATATGTTGTTACCTGTTTCTATGAGTGATTATCTACACGCTATAAAACATGTCTAGCAACGCACATGACTAAAGACTTGCCGAGACAGTGAAATATCAAAACAACCCAGTAACTAGACCGTATATTCTTTTTTTTTTTTTTTTTTTCCTGAAAAGACATCATAGGAAGAGGAGTGACTAGTTTCAGGCAAGTTCAGAGAAGGCTTCATGTAAGTGGTGTCTTTGAGTTAGGTCTTTGGAACAAAAAAATTCCAATGGTCAAAGAGAAAATTTTATAACACTTCATACAGGGCATGAAGGGCAGGGAACTTTGAAGAAAAAATGAGACATTCAAATCAAATGTATTGATTATTTTAGGGAAATACCTCTGGCGGCAGCATGGAGATTAAACTGAGGTGGAGAGCAGTTTTGTATTAGGATAAGCAGTTTTAAGGGCTTTGCTGGCATGGCTCTCTGAAAGACCTTAGTCCCTTTACTAATTGGAAAATCCATTTTTCATTAGAAGCCCTGAGTTGGAGAGTTCCTAGGTATGGAGGCATGATTCCACAATTCACAGTTTAAATGTTGACTAAATGGCTCCCGGAATTGGTTTCAAATAAACAGTTAAGATCAAGGAGACTTGCTACTCCTCTGAGCTGGGGAGACACCCCTACTGGCTGCATAAACCCAAGCAGAAGTTTGCTTTTGGGTGATGTACACATTGCCCCAACGGGTTGAATTCCTCTTTTTTGTGTGATAAGTAAATACAACCCTGACGACTGTATGCCATCACAGCAATACCAATCAACTGCTCCTTGGGGTACAGAGGTGTAAGAGTTGTGGGAATAAATGAGATATAACAGGTTTATCAAGCGGACCAAAGGTGGAATAGAAAGATGGAGAACAGGAGGGGGCGGAGGAAGCCCACTGTGTCCCCTGGCTTTACTCCAGTAAAGAAGAGGTAGCAGAGGACATGCTTTGCTAGAGGAAAACTGTGCATGCAAGTGTTTAACCAAAGAGCGGACAGACATTGGGGAAGCTCTCAGATGACCTAAAGATGGTAGGAGGAACACCCATGTCCCTGCACAGAGCTGTGTGAGCCTTTCTGGAGAAAATGAGGGGCTTAGAAAAGTAGAAGGTCAAGAAGAGAGATGAGGTGACTTGGGAAGAGCCTCCTTCTTTCTCAAGGTAACGTCCTGTGTGCGTGTTTCTAAGGGGAAGAAGGTGTGTGTCCCTCTTTCCTCTTCGAGGGTGCCCGACCTTCCTTGTAATGCAGGGTTGAGGTCCACCCTGCAGAATCCACCCACACAGACTTCCCAGTCATCCTGCAGCAGAGAGAGGAATTGCAGACTTACTGAGGGAAGGAGTTGGGCCAGCTTTAGGAATAGTACTTCCAACAAGCAGAAGAGACCTCCACCACTGGACTCTGGAGGATGTCGGCATTGCTGTCCCATTGGAGTTCTGTGTCCCTCATTCTCTAACTCATGCTTCCCACAAATCACGTCCAACATAATCTTTGCATTTCTGATGGCTAAGGAATACATGTCCAAATGGTGCCCAGTAAAGTGGCTTCTCTCACTCTTTTTCTGACTTTTGTGGTTTTAATTGAGCATTTTTTATGATTCCATTTTCTCTCATTTCTTAGCATAGCAGTTATACTTCTTCTTTAAACATGATTTTGTAGCTGCCCTAGAGTTTGCAATACACAACTACAACTAATCCAAGTCTACTTTCAAACAACACTATGGCACTTCACGGGCAGTTTGAGTACCTTATAACATCAAGATAATCCTAAATCCTTCCTCCTGTTCTTTGTATCATTTCTGTCATTCATTTCACATACATAATCTTACATAAGCATAAAGGTATACATAGGACAATGTATAGATATATGGTATATACATAAGCATACATAATCAAGTACATTGCTGCTGTTATGATCTTGAACAAACTGTTATCTGTTAGATTGCTGAAAAATAAGTTTTATTTTACCTTCACTTACTCCTTCTTATATGTTCTCCCTTTATTTCTGTAGAGCCAACTTTCTGACCTGTATTGTTTTCCTTCTCTCTAGAAAACTTTTAACATTTCTTGCAAGCCATTTCTACTGGCAACAAATTCTCTCTCTCTCTCTCTCTTTTTTTTTGTCTGAGAAAGTCTCTTTTTCTCCTTCACTTTATTTATTTATTTATTTATTTATTTATTTTTGGCTGTGTTGGGTCTTCGTTTCTGTTCGAGGGCTTTCTCTAGTTGGCAGGTGGATTCTGAACCACTGTGCCACCAGGGAAGCCCTCTCCTTCACTTTTGAAGGAGAATTTCATAGGGTACAGAATTCTAGGTTGATGGTTTTGTTCTCTCGAAGCTTTATATATTTCATCCATTCTTTTCTTGCTTTCATGGTTTCTGAGGAGAAGTTGGATGTAATTCTTATTTTTGTTCCTCTATAGGTAAGGTGTTTTTCCCCCTCTGGCTTCTTTCAGGATTTTTTTTCTATCTTTGATTTTCTGTTATTTGAAAATAATATGCTGATGTGTAGTTTGTTTGTCTTTTGCATTGATCTTGCTTGGTGTTCTCTGAGCTCCATGGATCTGTGGCTTGGTGTCTGACATTAATTTTGGAAAATGGTCAGTCACTATTGTTTCAAATATTTCTTTATTTCCTCCTTTTCTTCTCCTTTTGGTGTCCCCATTTCACACATTACACCTTTTGTAGTTGTCCACAGTCCTTGAATATTGTCTTTTATTTTTATTTCATTCTTGTTCTCTTTTCAGTTTGGGGGAGTGTATTCTAGCTCAGAGAGTCTTTCCTCAGCAGTGTCCAGTCTGCTAGTGAGCCCATCATGGGATTCTTCATTTCTTGTAGTGTTTTAGATCTCTAGTCTTTCTTTGTGTTTCTTTCTTAGGATTTCCATCTCTCCGTTGACATTGACCATCTGTTCTTGTGTGCTGGCTACTTTGTCCATTAGTGCCTTTGGTGTATTAATCATAGCTGTTTTAATTTCCCAGTCTGATAATTCCAACATCCCCACCTCATCTGATTCTGTTGCTTGCTCTGTTTCTTCAAATAGTGTTGTTGTTTTTTTAACATTATGGCATACCTTTTAACTCTTTTCTTGATAGCCAGACATGACATACAGAGTAAAAGGAACTGATGTAACTAGGCTTTAGGTGAGGTGTGACATGAAGGGAAGTGTTCCACAGTCCTATGATGAGGGCTCAGGCTTTCAGTGAATCTGTGTCTCTGGGCTGTGAGCTTCACAAGTGTTTATCAGGTTTTTCTCCCCTCTTAGGTGGGACAGGAAGGCTAGAGAGGCTGTGGTTGTTGACTGCCTTTCCCCAGGTCTATTAGGCTCTGATAACCCCCAGCAGGGCTTAGCTCTGGTTAGTTTCTCCTGAGGGCACGCCTTGTTGAGAAGGACAGAGCTCTCTGACACTGTCCAAAGTGGTTCCTTTTCCCTTCTCCCTGCTAGAAGCCCAGTGGATTGATTCCCCCTGTGATATGGAAACCTGGCCGAGCTCCTGGAGGTAACCCTCACCATATTGTGCTCCACGCCCCATGACTGGGTTTTTAACTCTCAGTATCGTCTTCACTGAGCACCAGCAATTCAATTACAGATTAGGGTTTCCTATCCTGGCTCAGTGTTCCTAAGGCCGTTTCTGCTGGCGAGTCACTGCTCCCATAAACCATGATTCCCTGTATTCACCTATCTCTCCAAATGTTGGGACATCATGTTGCCATGTGTCCTTCCTGTTCTTCTGGATCTGAGAAGAGTTGTTGATTTTTCAGTTTGTTCACTTTTTTTAGTTGTTCCTGGGTCAGAGTGTTGACATCCAAGCTCCTCATGTGCAGAACCAGAAATCAGGAGTCCACACATAGCAGGGGAGGGGCACGGTGACACAGACTCATGCAGGAGGTCAGTGTGATGGTTTGACACCAGCCTCTTTGCTCTACTTTAGTTGTGACAGGCACTAGTGTACAGGAGACACTGGTGGGCTCCTGTGTGGTGTAGCCCCTTGGAAGGATGTTTTCTGGGTAACATCTAGGAAGCATTTGTAGACCAAATCCATCACAAGAACCATCTGAAGGAGGAACACAGGGGAGACCCCGGGGACTCAATCAAGCTCATTCATAAATGGATGGGGGGAAGGGGTGGTTATCCTAACAAAGGAAAAGGAAGTGTTCGGAAGTACCCAGCTTTTAAAACATGAGTTCAAAAAGTTGAAATTAACCTTCACCCCTAGACCTCCCAGCTAGGAAATCCTAAGAGAAAATGAAGGGAGGAAAAATCAGGATCTACTGCCCTCTCCACTCCATCTTCAGATCTTAAATACAAATTTTAAAAGGTGATGACATAACTGCCCCTCTGGAGGAGGCCAATGGTCCAGGTTAGAATTCTGCCCAACTGGGACCACTTTTGTCTAAAAATCATAATATTGCTCTAATTAGAAACATATTGTCATGTTCTGCAGTTATCATGTTTAATTTTAGCCAGATCAACAGATGCGGGGGGCAATCTGGCTGTAGACTGTCAGGGGTGATTTCACTGAAACCTAATAGCTGAGCAGGTGTCCTCCCCCACCCCACGCAAGTTCCACCAAAGAATACGCCAAACTTGTTATACCCGGAAATCCCTCTTCAAGCAAAGTGATTCCCGTTAACCAGCAGAATCTGAACCAGGTTTCCTAGTCTGTGAGGACAGAGATCCTATCACCAAGTCCACATGAATTTCCCAGAGTACCTAGCAGGAGGTGGGGTACAGACTAATGATTGATCCAACTTGATTTCCACCTGTAATTGATTATCTTTTTCCTTCTTGGACTGGAATTAGATGAATGTGTCGTCTAGTTGTTACCAAGTCTGCTAGACCCATGTTTAGTTTCCTATTTCCCTAGAATTCTCAGTTGCCTGAGAATTCTACTTGTTATTGGTTATTTTTCAGCTGAATCTATTCTAAGAAGATGCTTTATTCAAGCGTTTTTGTGCATCTGGCTGTGGGTATTCACTCATCACATCAGATATTTCTAACAGTTTGAGTTGCAATCTAATACTTTATTTCCTTATAAAAAGGTTTAAAATGAAATAATTTGGAGTTAAGTTTTATGATACTTCTTGGTATTATTTATAGTGCTCTGATATATAACAAAATCAGTACTGAAAATAAAGTTGTTATTCTTTAACAGTAAATATCTACTTGTAATTGTTTTATTCATTTGAATATAAAACTCAGGAAAATATTCTAAAACATCAAAGATAATAAAAGGATTCTAATAGTGTTTTTTAATGCTCAACTTACCTCTTGTTGAGATATTTTTTCAAAAAATATGTTACTTTAGAAAAGTTATACTTGAAATACTATATTCCACATATATTATCTTCCAAACTGAAATATTGATAATGCTTGGTTTTTGCTACCAAAAGTAGATACATGTTTACATCAAATACTTGTGGGCATATAATTTGCTACTCAGATATTAGTAATTTCTGGGACAATATTTGGTTTTTATATTCAAAGTCTATGAATGCAGGTTGTCTAACAGTTTGCATGAGACCATTGCTCTCCTGTAATACTAGTAATAGTAACTTCGATTGTTATGTATATTTAAATACGGGTGGGTGGGATGCCAAAAAGCATCCTTCAATTATTTTTAAATAATTATATATTTCTCAAATGTGCATTTCTATAGCAAGTATTGGATATGAAAAGGGTTTTTTAATGTCAAGAATTTCTTTTTCTAGGAATTCTTATCACTTGGTATCGCGGAGTGGATTCTTTAGTCATAATTTTACTGACATGCATCTGTTAAATTATCTTGAAGAAAAAGTGAACATTTTCATGCTTCTTAAAGTGTAGTCATGTGATCACTTTAGTACAGCTTTCAGTTTGCCCAAGAGTCCTGCTCTGGTTTTTTCCCATAATTGGCTCTCATCCAGTTAATGTATGACCCCTTTTAGCCCTTGTAATATCTGTTCCATAATGAGAAGGAGGAAGGAAAAAAAACTGTTGAAACTCTATCACGTAGTAACTGTAGCAAGAAGATGAGGTGGTTAAAGGTAATATGTAGCATTACTAACCAGTGATGTGAAACATTCACCATAAGTCTGCACTCCCAGGTCGGGGGGATGGGTGGAAATATTCCTTACCTTTTTCATCCATGTAAGAAAATAAATCTCAGGTTTTCATTATATGGAGGAAGGGAAAGGGTCATAAATTACAGATTAATATGTATTTCATAGTCTTTCCCCCTTTTCTCTGTTAATGGTATATAGTTGAGGCCATGCAATATGGATTAATTAAACTACTTGAAAATCTGGTTATGTATTTTATGAAATCAGACATTTGTTTCTGGAGAGAAAACAATGTATATTAATGGGATCAGCTTTATGGGCAGGACTCCAGCATGCTCATGTAATTTTCATGCAGGACAAATTCAAATTAGCAAAACATAAAATAATAGAGAAAGAGATTGTCTGGATATTTTAAATTTCAGCTGGGCAAAAGGCACTTTGACAGTGATTCTGATGAGAGGTTTGGTTTGTGTTCTTTTGTTTGTTTTGGCGTGCTTTCAGATTCTCATCCATCTAGGCTTATCTTCAATCTGGAAAATGCTGACAAATATCATTAAAGGAGAATTGGAACTCACATTGCATTATGACAAAAATAAGGAATTTCTTTTTGTTTTAAAATGAGTTCAGATTTTCATGATCAAAAGAAATACACGAAGGCACTAAGATAACTTTCAAACATGACTCCAGGACCTTTGGGAAAATTTAGAGAAAGTGGAAATGTTTCCATACAAATTAAGAAACATAATTGTACAGATTTTCATGAAGGGTAAATAATGAAAAGATTCTGGAAACTACAGAATTGCAAATTTGATGTGAATTCCCGATAATGACCAAGAATAAATGCTCAGAAAAAAAACTGGACTGATTAAGAATCACATGAAAAATGAATGATCGAAAAGAAGCTTGAAAACAGATTGACGTAGAAAAGTTGGCCAATAGGACACAATAGTAAGAAAGAGCTTTCCTCAGAAGAGGTCACATGGAAGAAGAATTAGATTTCAACTTGGTTCCAGAGGACAGAGCATGAACCAAACTCTTGGGGGAAAAAAAAAAGAGAGTGATAGGTTTTCCAGACATTTGGGCTATTTGTATATGTAATGTGCTATAAAAGTAAGGATTACCCAGTCACTTGGAGTTTAAGCAGAAGTTGGATAAATACAGCTATGTTTTAAAATAATAACAACAACAACTTCTCCCCTCCCTCCTGCAAAACTTCCTGCGTTGTGTCAGATGAGGGAGATGACTTCTAATGTTATTGTTATTTGAATGCATGTCAGTTTCTTTTATCTCAGTAAAATATTTACTTCCTGTTATCCCATTTTTAAACCATATATAATGTGTTCTTTAAATTTTTCTTTATAGTAATTTAGCTTTGATGGTGAGATTTTAAATTTATTAAGTCTAGATCATGACTTAGCAGGTAAGGGATAAATCATTGGATTTTTATATCTTCACAAATGATGCCCCCAGAAAAAAGGATTTTTTTCTGTTTTTGTATTTTGTTTTGTTTTGTTTGTCATTGGCTAGTCATATAGAGATTCATATTGTTTCACACAAACTAGGAACATAGGAATTGCTGATACTCGACTTTATTATTTTCTTCTCTGAAAACGCACAAAAATGTAAAGAATGTGAGAATTGAAATGTAATTATTTTAAGAATATTTTTATGCTTGGGCTTGAAGCTGTTTTAGGCAGTGTTGGATAGTCTCCAGAAAAAAAAAAAGTAAAAATCTTTATATGTTCACAGGATCATGGGATGCTGGCCACATGGTTGAAATTTCAAAGTTGGTTGCTGTGGCTCTTTCCCCTCTGAATTAACTGTAGCATTGAATACATTTTGAATCGTCTAAAGAAAAGTGCTACCTGCAAGTAGAAATCCTGCTGTGTATGATTTGTTTTGCCTCTGGAGAGCAGACACCACGGTACCCTGTCTTCTTTGGCAGGTAGTGTAATCAGGTAAATGAATTAGTAAGTTCCTGTCCTCCAAAAGAGGAGGCCATGGAAGAGAGTGTGAGAAGGAAAAAAAACTCTAGGCCAATTCTGATGATACTATCAAAAGAATTTTCTGATTTTTCTTGGGTGGGTCTCCAGGTAAAGGAAGAATTGGAATTGACTGCTGAACAGCTAGGCTTGTGTTGGTGTCTTCTTCTGAAACCAAAAATTCAGGGAGGAAGAAGTGGGTGCTGTTTTAGTGGGGGGCTGGGGGAAGAAGATCAAATATAAACATGTGAATTTTTGGATGGTGATGAGGCATTTATGAGGGCCTGTCAAATGAGATGCATGAGTCTGGCACGTAGAAGAATTATCTTGGCTGTAGAAGACAAATTGAGAAATCTCTATCTTTATGTGGTATTTAAAACCTTAGAAAAGTATTAGTTCATCTGGGAGAGTTTAGAGAGAGAGAAATGGAGGCTGACCTGTAAAAAGGTAGATAGACAAGGTTCGCCTATTTTTCTCCTAAAGGGATTTAATCAGAGAAAGGGACACAAAATTTGCCCAAGAAATCAATGACAAGAAGTCATGTAATCTTGGGTTTACAAGATTATATGTGATGACAATCTATGTGTATATGCATATACATATATATAATACAGCTGATGCTAGATTTTTCATAAATACTCCACCTACTGTAAATTTTGGTGCCTGAGTTGTTTTAGAAAATTTAGCACAATGTATTAAAATCACATGTTAGGAAATTTCATGGTCTCACCTACACAACTTTTATTTTGGAATTGAACTATGATTAAATTGCATCTAACTCTGGACTCCAGTTTAATTATACTCAGTGCTTCTTAAGGCTTCATTTTTCCAAACTTTAGGGAAAAAAAGTGCTTAAACTCTTCCCCAGACACTCCTGAATGGACCCAGGAGAACAAGTGAATTCCAATTCCAAGCTTGACGAGACTGGACAGATTACAGAGTTGAGAAGACTAGGTTGGAATGAAATACCAGCCATAGCATGAGCTTGGCAACCAAGGCACTGAGTCAGCTGCAGGAGGTGGGGATTGTGTTTGAGAGGCACACATACACACACACACAAACAGGCCAGCACATCAGGGTCGAGCTGTATAGCAGAAGTCAGGAATGGATTGTGACGAGTGGAGCTTGGTAAGAAACCGTTGCCTTTGGTGACGCCAGGACACCCACAGATGACAAGAAGCAGTCAAGCCTCGAGTGACTCTCCCTTCCATTTGGGAAATCCGTGGTGCCCAGAAGATCAGCACAGGGTCACAGTCACCAGTTCTGAATTCGATGACTAGATATAACAATACTGAGCTCTCTACAGAAGCCACACTGGCATGTGGATCTCACCATCTGCCAAAGTGGACATCTCATCCCTGCATCCCAGTGAACCCTCTCCCCCTCTGTTGATGTGCTTGTTACTCTTCTCATTCACCCCGGAAAGCACTCAAGTTCATAACTTAAATGTCAATCAGTTCACATCCTTCTCCCCAAGAAACTCCTCGAAAGGCTTCCTTTTGCATTTATAGTAAAATCCATGACTTCAAAGGATGTTCACATTCAGATCCCTGATCTACCTTCCCCCCTCATATTATCCATGAGACCTCTTACTACCTTATGGACAACCAAGCCGTCACACAGTTAGATGCACTAACATCTCACCTTGGTTCTTTGACTTAGTTCCCTTTGCACAGAATGCACTAGACCCTACTCTTAAGGCAAGTCATGTTCTTCCCTCAGATTTTAGCATAAATGTCTCCTTGTCAGAGGGATCTTACTGAAGGTCTTACTTAAAACACTTCCCCTCTTTTATCCCCTCAGCTCACTTTGTTCTTTGTAGTAGAATATTTACTACTATATGTTGACTTGCTGAATGTCTCCCTGTTCATTAGATTATGAACTCCATTAAGGGTAAAAATTATGGCATTTTGATTCACCATTATATTCCCAGTATTTGGCATGTGGGATGTTAACATTAGCAATATTTACCAGAGGAATGCATAAGTACATGTAGAAGTGAATAAATGAATAAGTGAATGAATTAATAAACAAAGGAAGAAATTTTCTCATTAACATCTGGCTTTTTAGTGCATGAACACCAGCCATCAGCAACAATAGTAAGGTTCAGGCAATCAACTTCTTTCTACAGTGTGTGAAACTACAAAATGTTGTTAACAGTCCTACTTCAGTAAGTAAAATGTCATGACAACATCTGTCCCTGGATTTTGATGTTTTTGAGACTTGATTTAGGTTTTTTTCATATTGTTCTAAATTTTAAATTACAGTTGTGAGTATAGTTAATGCATGTATATCTTAATTGATGTAGAAACTTACTTCTATTTTCAACACGTTGTGTCCAACTGATAAAGAATAATTCATTTGTTTACTCCAGACTGAATGTGATCCAAATTTCACAACTTACTAAATTTCACTACTCCTTTCAGAATTAAGAAAACTTAATTGTTCTCTTTATCCTAGGAAATTACTTGAGAATTTCAACTTTAGTCTGAGTTTATTATTAAGAAGCAAGAAAAGATATGTTTGGACAGTAGATTCCACACTGGTTCTTGTTTTTAAAACTAGTTTGTTTTCACATTAAATTTATATGAAAGTCCAAAAGAAATGAGTGTGGAAATGAGGCCAGTGTTTTGCTCTGGTATCAATAATATTTGTTGGGATAGTTGTTGTAAAGCATGCTAAAATCCGTAGTCTGAGGAGGAAAACAATATATCAACTATTTTTCATTCCAATATAAATTTTCTTTAAAGTCACAAGTTATCTTGACTTTTGCACATGCTAAGTCATGTCCAGTATATAATAGGGACTTAATCGATGTTAAATAATGGAAAAGAGTCTTAAATCAAAATTCAAACACTGACGTAGCCAGTCCTTACTCTTCATGGTCCCAATACACATGGATCTCAGTTTCCCGTGGTTTAGTTATGTAACACCCGTCCCCAAATGATGTAGCTCAAATTTCAGTTACCAGGTCATATTAACTGTGAATAATTGCACAGAGTAACACACTGCTGCTAGCTCTTCACTTCACAAATCACTATGTAAATAACAGATGCAAATCATGTTCACGAGTGGCCAATCATAGGTCAGTGTTTGGTCACATGCATCTACTCTTCTGTCCACACACAGACAGGAAAATGTGTAGCAGTGTTACCTCCTGGCCTCCCAGGACATGTGACATTTGACAAAACAAATAATCAAAAGAGAGCCTTAGACAACAAAGATGAAATTTCAGTAAAAGAATGAAATACGATCACCCTGGCAGTGAAATGTGCACAGATGGAAGTGTGGATGAATATTACAGAAGGGTAGGGCGTGTACGGCTGTGCATCCAGAGGGGCTTAATAAGGGTGAACTTAGCAACATAAGAGAAAAGGATGCGAGGGATGATAGGAAAGATAAAGATGTCCTAGAGGAAGTGACACCGGCAAAAAATTCATGTTAAAGGGATTCTCGGAGATAGTCATGACTTTGAAATGCAAAGGATAAAATGTTGGAAGCTGATCCAAACTTAGAAAAGAACACGACAATTCACTAAGACTTCTAAGATGCCCACTCTGCATCTTACGTATAAGCTACATTATGTTATGGGATGAAGGCCAGCACTGTTTAAACGACAGTTGAAGATTTTTTATAGTGCTATACAACACTTTAATTCTCAATGATTTTAGTGCTTTAAATTACAGTGTTATAAATAAATATTAATTTCACTTTTTGTTTTCATTTCCCCATACATTTATAACTATTAGAAAGAGGTTTTAATGTTTTGGAGAAAAACTTTATAATCATAGAAAAAATTTTACTTTTCCCACTGATTATTAAGATCACTTTGTACAATTTCTGTTTGTCTTATTCACAGTCCAAGACTATTGTGGAAAGCAGGGACTGCCAGTACTAATTTCTTTACTTCATCTGAGTGATCAAGAATCAAGTTCAGTATATTTTATCAGGTAACAGGTACTGGGTGATTTCCAAATTATCACTAATCACACTTACATAAAAACAGTCTATAGTTTTGATATGTTTTGGAAGTTATGAATGATCTAAAATTAAAGACAATTACTAATAAAAATTTTTTAACATGGGCAGTAACTGATCAACATTTCAGGACTGATAAAACCTATAGAGTTTGGTCACATATAATTGGAAAATATATCATATTTCAACACTGCAGAAAAAGTAATTTAGGAAGCATAATTTAAGGTTTGAAAGACATATGCAAAAGCTCTAACTTATTATTTTGAAAAAAAAAAAAAAAAGCTCATCTACATGTTTGCCTGTCCCTAGAAAGATGTCATGATTTTGGAGAGAAATGTTATAAATTATTATCATAGCTCCTCCGGTCATAAATAAATTAATTGTGCTAGGATTTGCTCCAATTATAGGAGCAAAGGGCTAAATTAATAACACATTTCAGTGTTAAAGAAGTAAAAGTGGTGGCTTATATTAGCCTTTATATTAGCCTAAACTGAACCACAATCTGGTAAGCAGAGGAGAAACATTCTGTACCAGTCAGAGCCAAGGCTGGAAACAGAACAGAACTAATATGGTTTAAGAGATGTTAATGAAGGGTTTGAATAGAATTAGAAGAACCAACAAGGTTTGTTGAAGCAGCCAGAGATTAGCAAAGTGAGAAGCCTTTCTTACCCTTGACCTAAAGGCTTAAATAAAAGAGGACTTTAACAGCCCAGTGAAGGGATACAGGTTCCTGGGCTAGAGCCATGGTCCCAGACTATCCAGCCACTGCCCAAAATGTGGCCTAAAGAAGGAAGAGAAAAGAGCAAGAAACACCCTGAATCTCCTACTCCCCCTGCCTGCAATCTCCCACCAGTGGATCCCATTGGCCAAAACCTACTGGCAGCAGCCAATCAAGAGAACCCATGATAAAATTAACTTCCCGTGGCCCTAAGCAGAGAAGAGAAAAAAGTTTAGTTCCAGGGCTATGTCAAACAGAATAACCATCAGAATAGCCAGCATCATAATAAAACCTTATCAATACACTTCTATCCCACTAAATTCTGTTTCAGAAGCAGGATCTCAGGATTTGAAAGTAAGTAGAAGTTTAGTAAACGCTACTTGAATTCTGGGGAAAAAATATGTTTTATTACATATTTTTATTGTTTTATTACAATAATGTTAAAATCTCAAGGAGGTGTGGTCCCCATTTTTCTATTTAATTTTGTTTAATCTGCATTTCCCACTTCATTTAAGCTATGTTTTCCATACCTTTATTTTGAGAAGCTTGTAGGCACCAACGTGGAGTGGTCAAATATACATACAAAATGATTGAAATGTAGCACGGCGTTACCGAAAGGAGTGGGTTCCATGTTGCCTGCCCATTAAGAGGTGGTCAGGGGATGTCCTTCCGTGTGATTATTACAGGTGAACAGGCACCTGCCATCTCCAGAGAGATGAGGCAGTCTGTTCAGAGGTCAGGAAGCAGGAAGCAGCATGGTGCTTTCTTAAATCAGCAAGCAGTTCCATATACTGGGCACAATAAGAACGTGACGTGATACACACTTGAAGAAGAACACCCTTCTGCAAAGGATGCTGCCTTTTGTGTCTTGAAAGTAACATTGGATTTTATATTTTCAGAAAAATGGAGAAACATGAAAGAGTGAGAACTAGGGGAGAACTAATTACTTTGAAATCGTGCTCTGCTGGCCAGATAGATTCTGGCTTCTGTTCAAATGTTGGAGCCATTTAATTCAGGATTAAACTGTTTTTCACTCTGGGGGGAAAACATGAAAAAAAAAAAACCCTAGAAATGGTGATTATGTTGTTTCTATAATAATAAATAATGGCTACTAAAATGTTTTACAATGACAGGGTCAAATATTTAATTAAGAACTATAAGGAGGGAGCTATAAATGTTGCACCAGACCACGTATTTGGCAGTGGCTACAGCATCAGTCTTTAGGTATCCAGACAAAATACGTAAAACGGTATGGACAAGCATGGTTGCCACTTGAAGCTCCATATTTGTGTGAATCTGGGAGTTCTGACACATCACGATGCAAAGACATAGAAGAGAAATCGTGTGGATAATCGACCTGATATGCAGCGTCAGCTCTCTGGCTCAAGGCACGTGAGAATGAATTCTGAGGTGGTAGAAGGAGGAAGGCAGAAATCATTTTACGTAAGGCTGAACGTATCAGCTTTGGTGCCCTGACCAGAGAATCTAGTCACAATGGTTAGTACAAGCAGTTGTGAGCCGTTCAAATTGCTTGCTAGTTTGCTTTGACTCAGAATGGTTGAGATGCCAGACACTTCCTGGTAGAATGTAGAATAGAATCCAAAGACTCTGGAGATCCTGTCCTCTTCAAAGACCTACATACCCTTCCCTTCATCCAGATTTTATTTATTTTTTAATGGTGATGGGTATATTGTCATCTTTGAAAAATAATTTTGTGGAAATTTCCTAGAGACCAAGGGTGCTGATGGTAGGTGCTGTGGCTGATTTCAACAAGAGTGAGAGGTGTTGTTCCTGCTGGGCAGTGGTGGTGAAACCTTAACTCCAAGAAGGAGAGGTAACCAGGATAGGCAGCAGGAAGAGCTTGCCCACTAGAGGGTCTGATTGGCAAAGACTCACTGATTAGAGCATCCCTAGGGTTGAACGAGATGGGCCATCCACAAAAACCTTCTTTGTGGTATATATTGGGGGAAAATTTATGCAGTAAATGTGCCTGGGATGAGATATCAAAATAGAGAATTGTTGACCCCTCACTCCCTTTCCTCACGTAGCCAATTCACAAGATGCAGCTCTGTGAGTCAAGTGCCTTCAGGAAAGGCTCTGTGAAAATATTCAAAGTACATATTCTGAAATTTCCCCCAAAGAGACTGGCTTTTGTTACTAGGCAGTTATGCACTGGGGGAAGGAAAATACCTAGATGTTGTTTCAGATATTATTGGCCCTGGAATCTGAGGTTGTTTCAATTCCTAGGGATTCAGATGCCTTCATAAGCTCTCACTCAGGCAGGGAACTTTCTTCCTTGGGGTCATTTAATGGTGGACTTTTGATTTGAGCTCATGTTAAACTAAGGTCATTGGGTCCTCAAACCCATTTCTTAGCCCAATCCTCAGTTCTCATGTGTGTAGTAGAAATAGAGATTTTCAGCAACTGGCAGAATCTGCAAGTTGTTCTCTGACCAGTAGATATCTTGTTAGAAAGACTAAGGAACTCCTACTCTTCACCTAAATATTAACCCAAAGCCATTCTATGAAGCTAGAACAGTCACAGCGATGAGGGACACCATCAAAGACTTGAAAAACGTGTGGGTAAGGATTCCCATCACATCACCGTCTAATTCTCCAGTTTAACAAGCACCAAAGACAGATGAGCTTGGAAACTGGCGATGGATTATGGACTATTTTCAACTTAGTCAGGTGGTGACAACAATTGCCATTGCTATTCCAGATGTTGGCCTTAAATGTAGTAAAACAGGAGTCGAGTAAGGATTATCCAGTGAGTCAGAGAGGAAGATTTAGGAGAAAAGAACAGAAGAGACAGGGAAAGAGGGCAAGAACCTCCTACACTGTCTGGCCAAGTTTATCCACAATAAGTAGAGGAGGATGCTTTCTACTGGAGGGGTGGGGTGATATTAGTCCAGGAAGAATGGACACAACAAGATAGAAGGAGGTAAGTGACTTCATTACAACCTCTACCCCAAATGTGCAATGTTTCATATATTTCAAATATTTTCTCTTCCCTCTCCTTTTGTGAATTCAATTCCATGTAGGTAAAACTGCTTGTTATTGACCTATAGATTATTGAGGCTCTGCTCATTATTTTCTTAGCCTTTTTTTTTCTCACTGAGTTTCAATTTGAATAATCACTATTGTACTGTACAGTGACTGTTGGGGTCTTTTCTTTTACAGAGTCAACTGCAGCTAAGCCCACCTGGTGAGGCTTTCATTTCTGTTACTATGTTTTCAGTTTGAGAATTTGCATTTGGTCCATTGTTATAGCTTCCATGGTTGTACTTAAATTCCTCATCTTTTCACTTGAGATATATGTGTGTGTGTATGTGTGTGTGTGTGTGTGTGTGTGTGTGCGCGTGTGTGTGTATTTCGGGTTGGCTAAAAAGTGCCTTTTGTTTTTAAGTAAAAATAAAGGACACATTTTTCATTTTCACAGAGAACTTTATTGAATAACCTATTCACCCTTTTGTTCTACTACCTTCTGCCATTTTTCGGGCAAGTTCATAATTCCATCTTCCAAAACTTTTTATCTTTTTGAGCAAAGAACTGTTCCAGGTGCATTTTACAGTCTTCCAGGGAATTGAAATTTTTTTCCATTAAGAGAATTTTGTAAAGACTGAAATAAATGGAAATCCGAAGGCGCAATGTCTGGTGAATACAGCAGATGAATCAGAACTTCCCAGCCAAGCTGTAACAGCTTTTGCCTTGTCATCAAAGAAACATGTGGTCTTGCATTATCTTCATGGAAGATTATGTATTTTCTGTTGACTAATTCCAGACACTTTTCGTTGAGTGCCACTTTCAATTGGTCTAACTGGGAGCAGTACTTGTTGGAATTAATCGTTTCGTTTTCCGGAAGGAGCTCATAATAGAGGACTCCCTTCCAATCCCACCATATACACAACATCACCTTCTTTAGATGAAGACCGGCCTTTGGTGTGGTTGGCGGTGGTTCATTTCACTTGCCCTACGATCTCTTCCGTTCTACATTACTGTACAGTATCCACTTTTCATCGCCCGTCACAATTTGTTTGAAAAACGGAACGTTTGCATTACGTTTAAGTAGAGAATCGCATGTGGAAATACGGTCAGGAAGGTTTTTTCACTTAATTTATGTGGAAGCCAAACATCAAAGGGATTAACATAACCAAGCTGGTGCAAATGAGTTTCAATGATTGATTGGGATATTTTGAGTATGTCGGCTATCCTCCCGCATGGTATAACGTTGATTGTTCTCAACTAATGTCTCGATTGGATCGCTATCAACTTTAACTTGTCTACCCTACACTGGAGCATCGTCCAGTGAGAAATCTCCAGCATGAACCTTCTCAAACCATTTTTGACATGTTCAATCTGTCATGGCACCTTCTCCATGCACTGCACAAATCTTGTTTTTTTTTTCATTTCAGTTGCATTTTTACCTTTCTTAAAATCATAAAGCATAATATGCTGAAAATGTTGTTTTTTTCTTCCATTTTCATTATTAAAATGGCTACACAAAAATTCAGCAATTTTGATAAGTTTTTTTTTTAATGCACACTGATATGACAGCTGTCACAATACAGTCTAACAAAATTTTTTCGAATGAAGCTAAACACAACTAAGCACTACTAGAGCCATCTTACGGAAAAAAAACAAAAGAACATTTTGGCCCACCCAATATATACACACACACACATATATACATAATGATGTAATTATATAATATATATAAGCTTCTTGATGTTTTAAACATATCTTAATAAATGTTTTAAAGCCATTGCCTGCTAGAGGCTCACCTTTTACTCCTTCTTCTCATGTCCAGTAATTTACAAGGTTTAGATTGCTAGGAGCCTATTTTTATTTTCCTTTCAAGATGACAGGTGTGTTGGCTTTGGTTCTGGAAGGCAGTTGCTAAGCTGGCAGATGAACTTGGTCCTTGCTTGTTAGTTTCTAGAGTATACATCACTCCTGGTCCAGAGCCTACTTCCCTCTCATCAGTGACTATCCTGAGGTCGCAGTTAAATGTCTAAGTTGTTCACTGTGTTCTCTCCACTCTGGATCTTTGGAAAATCTCACATTTCCTGACATGTGAGGTGTCTAACTCTGTTCAGCTCACAGCTCCCTTGCTGGTTGTCTTTCTGCAGACCTCACATCATCTCCCCTAGCCGTGCACAGTTAACATCTGGATTGAAATATTGAGGGAAGTTCCTAGGCAGATTTCTAGATCACTTGCTCTGAATGACTTTCTTCCATGTGGTATTGCACCCTACGTTCTCCATCTATCTCAACAGCCTGCTTTTTCTTGTTTTGTTGAGATACTGTCTAAATATTCTGCAAAATACAGACAGAATTAAGGCAAATCTGCAGTACAAGTATATAATTTTGATAAAGAAAATTATAAAGGATATAAGGAAAATTATACATTGATAAAGAAATGGTATAAAAAATAGAAATTAATTAAAATATACAAATTATATATATATAGAAGTATAGTTGAGTTACAATATTGTGTTAGTTTCAGGTGTACAGCACAGTGATTCAGTTATACATATATATCTATATATTCTATATACAAATATAGACAAAGAAGGAAATATGGGTAGCTGATGAGGTTTCTGGAGTGTTTGTTACATGGTAGGTAAAGAGCCAGAGCATTGACATTCTGGTGAGGCATTAAAGTTATATCAGTAGCTCTGCCAATTATCCATAAGGATGACTTTTCTCCCTGTAAATGCCATAGAAATAGTTGAATATAGTTACAAATGAATGTATTAATTTTTGGCAACAAACTATTAAAAGAATAAATATAGACATCTTTTTATGTACTTATAATATCTCAGAACATTCAACCAGACTTGTGTAATAAGCCAGACTTGTGGCATCAGTTTAAAAGGTATCATTGAATATTGATTTAGACTCAGGATTTTAAGATTAAATTGTGTTAAATGTATATTTAATATCAAAACATTTAAGAAAACATAAGGTTCACTGCATTATAGGCTCTTTTGTTATATTTTTCAAAAAATATTCAGTGCTTATAGATTTTATTTACAGTTCTGTTGGTTATACAATTGAGATACTTTAAAAGGAAGTAGAATATGATAACCATAAATTGTGCTTTGTCACCTACAAATTAGCACTAGCCATGTATCTCTATAAGGATTAAATTATGAGCTGCTGTAGAACTGCTGACCTTCAACACCCCCTGAAATGAGCTAAGGGTGGAAAGCAGAAATGAGGCACTCTGTGCTCTGGGAAAAACTGGTAGAACAAGTCTTCAGATAGTTAGATATTTTCAGGAGACAATTTTATGAGTCCAATTCTTGCATCTCCTCATATCTAGAAAAGCACTAAAATCTTTCATGGTGACATCTGCTCCTTGTGAAAAGCAGTGACCTTCACAAGACTAGCAGAAACCTTCTGCAAAAAATATGTGCTTGATTGCATGTACTCCCACTTCACTAAAATCACATATATACTGACCTTCCCCCCAACCACTTTGGAGCAGTTCCTCAGAGCTATGTGAAATGCTGTCTCCCAGACTATAGTCCTCATTTTGCCCCAAATAAAACTTGACTCACAACTCTAACGTCATGCTTTTGTTTTTTCAGTTGACAGCTTAAAATGTTCAGATGAGTTTAAATAAAGCTTATAAATGAAACCAAACAATCAAGGCTGTACTTAAAACTATGCTTAAAATTAGCTAGATTTATAAATAGAATAAAATTTGAAAGCTGAACTTAAAAAGCTTAATACCTAATATCAAATTATATTCTAAAAAAGCATCAAATTGATACTGTTTAGTGCACAGAACCTGCCATCAAGGACACTTAAAATCTGATCAACACTGCTTATACAGCACTCTATGTACTTCCAAATGTCGTAATTTTACATTTGTGTAATTAATTTCTGTCCCTCTTATTGACTATAAGCTTCATGAAGGCAAGACCAGGTTGGTGTTTGCTCTTATTCAGTCCCCAAGGGGAGTACTCAGAGTAGGCCTTCAAAATGTATTTTTAGATATGATGAATAAATTTTAACATCACTTTTCCAATGTGAATGAAAAATGTTGCCTGCCATATCAGTAAACAAAGGATGTTGCAGCCCAAGCCAGCAGCCACCCCCAGCTGTGCACCCTGAAGGGATTCAGGATGAAGAAAAGCAGGATACTGGCCCTAGAGAGCTGAGGTGCATATCAAAGGAATGATTTTGATTAGCCCAGACTCTTGCATCTTCCCATACATAGAAAAGCGCTAAATTCATTAACTAGAGATGTTTGGTTTTCTTTAATTAACAGTAATATTTTGATGTTCCAATGACCTGGTTTTTGTTGCAGAACTCCTATGTATCCTGGCTCCTCCCTGATCTCTTCAGAGAAGTCCCTCAGAGCTCTCTGAGATGCTGTGTCCCGGGCTTGAAGTCTTCAGCAAGTCCACCAAATACAACACAGTTCTCAACTTTTAGGTTGTGTCTTTTTTTCAATCGACATAATTATACAAGTCTGAATCATCTTTATATTTAAGTAAACATTGATATAAGTGTAAAAGTAATGCAGATGTTCCATTTAATTTTCAGGTAAAATATAGAACATAAAAACTTTGAGCCTTACATCAAGGCAGCTTCAGGTACTTTCTTCTAATACTAGAGTATCTGACACTTACCTCTTCCCCTGTCTGCTTCTGTGGGAAAGGGCAAAGGTCCTAAAGCAGAACCATGGTTGATGTCGGTAAGGACTTTCTGGAGGAGTAGAGGCCAGAGGAAGGCTGCAGGGGGCTGGCTGCAGTTTATCAAAGAGGGTGGCTGTGATGGGAAGATACTGAGAATAGGGGTGTAGACAGCAGTGAGGTTGCTTTTTTTATGGGCTATTTTTTTAAAAAATGATGGTGATTGGTCCTATTTACATTCTTATAGATAAAGAGATGGACCAGGCAAAAGGAAATGTTAATGTTGTGTTACCTCCACGGAGTGGCTGGCCTGGTGTGTGTTCTGGAGGACTTAACCTTGGATATGAGGAGAGGGAATATTTCCTCTAAAACAAGAGGAAAAGATGGGAGTGGATGCAAATATATGTAAATGTACACAGGTGACACAGGGGATACTGGGGCAATGCAATTTCAGGCTATCTTACTGCCCCTTCCTCTTTCTCAAATCCTCCTAACTCATTCAATGTTGCCTGAAATTCTGGTTTTTAGATATAAGACTGTGACTTCGCTTCTCAAGGTTTGAAATGAAATTTTTCTTAGTCATTTTTATCTTAGTTTGAATATTTTTTAGAAATATTCCTACTAGAATTTTTGAACATGACTGGCTTAAATAATGAGCATCAGAATCACATGTAGTGGGGAACAACTTATTTCTAGAATATCTATAAGAGTTTATCCTAGAAAAATTGGAAGGTAGCATAGAGACAGTTGAAGGACATCAGCTGAGACCAAGCAGTGTCTCTTTCAGCTGACCCGTGTTTTCCAGAGTGCCTCCCTTATACCGGTTCTCAATGAATATTTGTTCCATTATTGAGATAGGAAACAGTTCCTTGACAGTTTTATGAGGTAGACAAGAAGGCTGTGAAAGGTGATATATGCAAAAAGTGTGGAGTCAAATGTATAGTAAAAAGAAATATGCAGAAAGCAAAGAGCAAATGTGTAATACAAAGAAAGAGCAAAAGAGGTAGAAAAGGATAGAAACCACAAAGACAATTTCTGTTTTACCCATACTCCTCAGCAATAATACCTAAGAACTCTTAACAAGTGCTCCATCCACTTTATACCTCCTGATTTACAGATTCCACGATGGAGCTGGGAACCCTGGGGCACGTTCGTCACAAGGCCATGACTGGTACTTGAGTTTCCACTTGGCTCTGAGCCATTGATTTGGGCTGTCCCCCTCAGGACACACAGGTGATTTCTAGGCAAACCTAGCCAACAGTTGACTACTTTACTGATCATCAATCTTCCGTTTTAAGTATAAGGGTCTGAAAGTAAATACTAATCACCTGTTCCTGGAAAGACGAAAACATCAAAGGTTCACAGAGAATGGGCTGGAATGACAGAGGGAAACATTAGGAAAATGACTCTGCAGGATGAACCCCCAAGGATCCTAACACATGATGCTCTTTTCATAAGACTCAGATTCTATATCTTGTTCTTACCCAAACTCATCACTCTCTATAATACAATGGTAGGTAACACTCCCAATCCTCACTGTTGGTAAATAGACTTATGTTAACATAAACCCATTGGGAAATTTTAAATCATGAGCAACGTGATAAAATCCTGTATTTTAAAAATGGAATATTTCCCCTTTCATGTAAACCCAAGGAAGGCAAAGCATGTTTCTGTCTTATTCACAGATGTAGCCTCAGCGTCTAGCATAGTACCTGACTCAGGAGAAATTGTCAGTAAATATTTGATGAATAAATGAATGAATGAGCTATATTTCATAAAATCTAATCAGTCAACCTCACAAGCCAGCAACTGTGCTAAGTACTAAAAGGAATACAAAAAAATGTGCATCCTGTCTCCTTTATGGTGTACTAGGAAGAACATAAGAATTATGGAGATGGGAGATATGAAGCTGGAGACCCTGGCATTTAACAAGACTCTTAACATACTTGAGACTCTGCTCCTTGATCTGTGAAATGGGGACCAGTATGCTGAGTCTGACGGACATCCCATGAATATTAAATGATGTATGTTACTATTTCCAAGAATTTTCCTCCAGGAGTAGATGGAATTATTTTCCCCAATTTTTTTACTCCCTCCTCTCCTTACAATAGCATCATGCATCCCTTTCCTGATACATTATTGGCGACTTGTTTTGGCCAAGGTGAAATTCCACTCCTGCTGCACAGGCAGTTAGCAGGAGCTTCTAGAAGCAGCACATTTCAGCTTTATCTCATGTTCTCTACCATGCCTCAAGCAAGGCCATTCCTGCAGCCTGATTCCCAGAATAAAAAGGAGGCAGAGCAGTCCTGATCCTGACTCACAGCCAGAAGCAAAGACGCAGCAGCCTACCTGCAGCTGCTGTGTCTAGTGTGAAAATAAATAGTTACTGTGGTGAAGCTCTGCGTTTTTGAGCTCATTTGTCAGGCAGCATGAGCTCCTGAAATCTGACTAATGGGGTCCTTCAACCACAAAGGTGAGGAAATGTGTGTCCCTCCCTCTCCAGGGCATAATTTACACTGGACAGTTGAGGCCCAGAAGTCCTTTAAAGTCTTATGCTCTCAAATAGTTAGTCCATGATATTTGCTTTTGTTAAGGTATAAACAGTGTTTCAAAATCACAGTAATGTCATGGTCCCTTCTAGGGAGGTTTCCAAATATGTGTACAAGTGGAACATCACAGCTCTTGTGAGATTCACAACTCAGTGAAACTGTGGTGTATGGAAGATTGTTTTTTGTTTTTCCTAAAATAGAATAAATCTGTACTTACAACTTTTTAAAATGTAAAAATAAACATTTTGTAATGTGAAACTTAGGAGATAGCTTGATTTTAAAAGTAGGTATGCAGAAAAAAACATAACTTACATATATAAGCCGGGCTGAACAGGGCTAGCTGGCAGGCATGTATATACATGCATGCTAACAAGGATGCATGTTAGCGTAAATTATTCGGTGGTGACCTTTTTCTTATTCTTAGGATTTGTCATCATGTCATCTCCATAGAAAAGTAGAGTTTCAACCATTTTTCATTAGAAATAAACTATTTTCAGGTATCAATAACAAATGAGCCCTGGGTATTCCCAGAGCTTGGAGTCAGCTGAGCCTTTGTGGAAGCCTGATTCTGCTTTGTTGTTTGACACTTTTTTTCTTTTTAGCATTTTGACAATGGACAGTTTTCTTTTCCTTTCTTTTCTTTTTTTCTGGTTTAAAAGTTTTATTGAGGTATAATTGACACACAATAACTGCACACATTTAAGTGTACAATTTGAGGTTTTCACATGTATATATACCCATTAAACCATAACCAAAACCAATAAAATAAGCATCCATTTCCCCCCAGGTGTTCTCATGCCCCTTTAATATCTCCCTCTAGATACTATCCACTCCTTCCACCCCTACCATCCTCAGGCAATCACTAATCTGGTTTCTATCATTAAAGATTTGAGGGTATTTTCCAGAATTTTGTAGTAAATGAAATCATAGGGCATGTATTCTTTTTCGGTTTGATTTTTGTCATTCAACAAAGTTATTTTAGGATTCACGCATGTTTTTATGTGTATAAGTACTTCATTTCTTTTTTATTGCTGTATAGTATTCTTTTTCAAAAATATTTTTATACAATTTTTAAAGGTTAATTTCCATTTATAGTTATTACAGAATATTGGCTCTATTCCCCAAGCTGTACATACATCCTTGAGACTATCTTACATCCAATAGTTGGTGCCTCCCACTCCCCCACCCTTATAATCCCCTTCCCCGCTTCCCTCTCCCTGCTGGTAACCACTAGTTTGTTCTTTATATCTGTGAGTATACTTCTTTGTTGTTATAATCACTAGTTTGTAGTATTTTTTAGATTCCACATGTAAGTGATATCATATAGTATTTGTCTTTTCTCTGTCTGACTTATGTCACTTAGCATAATACCATCCAGATCCATCTGTGTTGCTGCAAATGGCAAAATTTCATTCATTTATGACTGAGTAGCATTCTATTGTATATCACATCTTCTTTATCCATTCATCAGTTGCTGGACACTCAGGTTGATTCCATATCTTGGCTGTTGTAAATAATGTTGCTATGAACATTCTTTTTGAATTAGTATTTTTATTTTTATCTTTTTGTCTATATACCCAGGGATGGAACTGCTGAGTCATACAGTGGTTCTATTTTTAGTTTTTTGAGAAACCTCCATACTGTTTTCCACAGTGGCTGCACCAACTTACATTCCCACCAACAGTGTATGAGGGTTCCCTTTTCTCTACATCCTGGTCAACATTTGTTATTTGTGTTCTTTTTGATGATAGTCATTCTAACAGATGTGAGGTGATATCTCATTTTGGTTTTGATTTGCATTTCCTTAATGATTAGCGATGTTGAGCATCTTTTCATGTGTCTGTTGGCCCTCTGCATTTCCTCTTGGAAAAATGTCTATTCAGTTCTTCTGCCCATTTTTTAATTGGGTTGTGTTGTTTTTTTGACATTGAATTGTATGAGCTGTTTATATATGTTGGATATTAATCCCTTATCAGTCATATCATTTGCAAATATTTTCTCCCAGTCAGTAGGTTGTCTTCTTGTTTTGTTGATGGTTTCCTTTGCTGTGCAAAAGCTTTCAAGTTTAATTATGTCCCATTGTGTATTTTTGCTTTTATTTCCTTTAACTTGGGAGACAGATCCAAAAAAATATTGCTGCCATTTATATTACAGAGTGTCTGCATGTTTTCCTCTAGGAGTTTTATAGTATCTGGGCTTACATTTAGGTATTTAATCTATTTTAAGTTGATAGCAATACAATATTACTTCAGGAAACAAGAAAAATCTCAAATAAACAACCTAAACTTATGCCTAAAGGAACTAGAGGAAGAAGAACAAACAGAACCCAAAGTTAGTGGAAGGTAAGAAATCATAAAGATCAGAGCAGAAATAAATTAAATAGAGACTTATAAAAAAAAGAAAAGATCAAGGAAATTAAAAACTGCTTCCTTGAAAAGGTAAACAAAACTGATAAACCTTTAGACAGATTCATAGAAAAAAGGGGGAGAGGGTCCAAATTAATAAAATCAGAAATGAAAAAGGAGAACTTATACCCAAGACCCAAGACAGAAACACAAAGAACCATAAGAGACTACTCTGAGCAACTATATACCAATAAAATGGACAACCTAACAGAAATGAACAAATTCTTAGAAAGGTACAATCTCCCAAGACTGAACCAGGAAGAAATAGAAAATATGAACAGAGCAATTACCAGTACTGAAATTGAATCAGTAATTTAAAAACACCAAACATACAAAAGTTCAGGATCAGATATCTTCACAGGTGAGTTCTATCAAACATTTAGAGAAGAGTTAACACTTGTCCTTCTGAAACTTTTCCAAAAAAATTGCAGAGGAAGGAACACTTCCAAACTCATTCTATGAGGCCACCATCACCCTGATACCAAAACCAAAGATATCACAAAAAAACAAACTTACAGGCCAATATCACTAAGGAACATAGATGCAAAAATCCTCAGCAGAATACTGGCAAACTGACTCCAACAGCACATTAAAAGGATCATACACCACGATCAAGTGGAGTTTATACCAGGAATGCAAGAATTTTTCAATACCCGCAAATCAATCAATGTGATACACCACATTAACAAATTGAAGAAAAAAAACCCTATGATCATCTCAATAGATGCAGAAAAATCTTTTAAAAAATTCAACATTGATTTATGATTAAAAACTCTCCAGAAAGTGGGTATAGAGGGGAAGTACCTCAGCATAATAAAGGTTACATATGACAAACCCACAGCTAATATCATACTCAATGATGAAAAGCTGAAACTATTTCCTCTAAAATCAGGAACAAGACAAGAATGCCCACTCTCGCAACTTTTATTCAACAGTTTTGGAAGTCCTAGCCATGGCAATCAGAGAAGAAAAAGAAATAAAAGGAATCCAACTTGGAAAGGAAGAAGTAAAACTGTCACTGTTTGCAGATGACATGATATTATACATAGAAAATCCTAAAGACATCACCAGAAAACTACTAGAGCTCATCAATGAATTTGGTAACGTTGCAGGATACAAGATTACTATACAGAAATCTATTGCATTTCTATACACTAACAATGAAATATCAGAAAGAGAAATTAAGGAAAACAATCTCATATACCATCACATCAAAAAGAATACAATACCTAGGAATAAACCTACCTAAGGAGGCAATATACCTGTATTCAGAAAACTATAAGACACTGATGAAAGAAACTGAAGACAACATAAACAGATGGAAATACATGCCATGTTCTTGGATTGGAAGAACGAATACTATTAAAATGACCATATTACCTAAGCCAACCTACAGAATCTGCAATCCCTATCAAAATACCAAAGTAATTTTCCACAGAACTAGAAAAAATAATTTTAAAATTTGTAGGGAAACACAAAAGAGCCTGAACAGCCAAAATAATCTTGAGAAAGAAGAATCATGCATCCTGACTTCAGAGTATACTACAAAGCTACAGTAATCAAAACAGTATAGTATTTGTACAAAAACTATTAGATTGATGGAACAAGAGAGAAAGGTTGAAATAAACCTACATGCTTATGGACAATTAATCTACAACACAGGAAGCAAGAATATACAATGGAAAAAAGCCAATCTATTCAATAAGTAGTGCTGGAAAAACTGGACAGCTACATGTAAAAGAATGAAATGAGAACATTCTCTAACACCATACACAGTTTCCTTATCTAAGCCTCAGTGTTCTCATCTGTAAAAATGCAGCAATTCAAGCATACCCCATAGATTTGTTTTGAAGCTTAAAAAATTAACATGTTTCCCAAGACAATTTTTTTGTATCACAGACACTGAGTGAATGATATTTTTTTCCCTTTCCTTAACATAAAAGCCTTGTATTTTGTGGTTCTTGTATCTATTTCTAAGTGTTCTCCTATATACTATCACATTTCACCTTCACAATAGATTCTAAGTATAAAACATATTATGGTTTTTTTACAGATAAGGGAATTGAGACACAGAAGGACTAAATCTTGCTTTAGCTTTTATAGAACTTTTGAGAGGGGTCCTAGAGTATGTTGATTAGAATGACTGTCATTTAAGAAGCTGCAATTGTAAATCACAGCATTCTAGATAACTCTAGTCAAAATCGTGAAAAGTTGCATTTATGGAAGACAGCTGGAATTTTTGGCCTGCCCTGTAATCTCAGAAAGTTCCTTCAATACCCCAAGATCCAATTTCTTCACTTGTGAAACATGAATAATCAAGAACAGCTATTTCATGGGTTAATTGTAAGGATTCAGTGGACACATGTTTGTGGAACATTTAACACAATGTCGGCTTCTAGGAAGCATTTAATAAAGTTACCTATCTTCATAAATATTGGCTACTTAAAATGAATCCTTATTTTTATTTGTATTTTGTTTTCCTGGCTTTTTTGACAAATCTGCTAGGTATGCATAAACATTTATCAGTTTGAAGTCATCTCTTTTTGTAAAATGTATTGAAGTGTATGTAGGACAATGATGTTTGATGTAAGTTTTCTCTAGATGGTGAGATTATAGGTGATTTTTAGTTTATTCTATTGCTTATCAATATTTTATGTAATTCTGATAAATATGTATTAATTTTATGATAAAATAATTATTATATTGTACAACAGATTTTCAATTAAGAAGGTTTGAAAACCAGAATACACTGTTATAGGGCTCAAAGGTGTGTAATACAAGGACAGATTTAAAATGCTCAAGACTAATTTCAACATATCATAAGGTCAGCAAATCCATGTTCCCAGATGATCCTCTTGAGAATTTCAAATGTTTGAGTGACCTTTTTTTTAGAACTGATTGAATTGTTGTTATTTTCACCCTTTAACATGGCTAATGAGTGACTATAACAGGGAAAGTATTAGCTCTGCCATTTTCTTGTTGTTTGTTTTGCTTTTATTTTTGTGGTATCTTCAGGTCACACTTTATTGCCAGAAATTTTTTTTTTTGGTTGCTTGCCCAAGTTTTGAGCATTTGTGTTTTTAAAATTTGAAAATATCGTTCATAAATAAAGCCATTCAACCAGGCACAGAGAAGCTACATCACAGTGCACTTAAATCAGCAAATAGGTGGGGAAGCTCTTGTGACAACTTTCCTTCATGAAGTGCTCACCTTCCCTTGGAGGGAGCGCATCATAGATGGTGGAAGACAGGTTTACCTGGCAGAGGGTGAGGAACCCTGACAATACAAACATCAGTGATGTTTCATGCCTTTTTAACTTTTTAAATTAATATGTGTATGTATGTATAGCAATTGTATGTGTATATATTATATATGTATGTGTATATAGCAATTGTATGTGTGTATATATATATATATATTTCTTACTGAAACAGTAGAAAATCATGCTTACACTTTCAGATGTGGGCATTTCACTTTGGAAACTATTGTGATGAATAATTATTGAGCAACTACTATGTTCCAGGCACTGTACTAGATACTAAGACACTCGGCAAGTCAGATGAAAAAGGCAGTTGGCAAGAAGAGAAGCAGAAGGAGATGAAAGAATATCAAAATGGGATGAAGCTAATTTAGACATTGTGGTCGAGAAAGTTCTCAAAGGGGAGTGATGTGAATGAAGGCTTAGCCCTGAAAGATTAGATGCCATGAGTCACGGGAACAGTCAGGGTTGGGAAAGAAAAGGGTGTGGTGTAAGGAACTTTCCAAGTCCAATGGGCCTGTGATGTAGTGAACAATGAGAGGAATAGGCCAAGAATGGGTCAAGGAGTTGGGTGAGGATGGATTATAACACGTTTTGGAGGCCACTGAATGGGTTTTAATTTTAATCTTCATGCAGTGGCCAGGGCTGCATGGAGAACGGATTATAGGGATCAACAGTAGAAGATGTAAAACAAAGTTGGAAGCCATCTGTTTAGAGCAGGGGAGAGAGGATTGATGCTTGGGTGAAGGCACAGGATTGGGGATGGATTTGGAGAGTTTTCTGGAGACAGAACATCCAGGACCTGCCAATAGATTGAATACATGGTAGAAGGAAAACAGAGTTGTCAAGGATGATGACTAAGCATTTGGCCTGAGCAATCAGGTAGATGTAGAAGGCCAAGGCATCTACATTTATTGGGATGAGGAAAATTTGGGGAAAAATGTGCTTCGGAGAGTAAGTCAAGAATATGCTTTTACTTTGGAGGTATCTTCACTATTTTCATGTGGTCACGGTTTCATGAGCTTAGACTATGTCAAAACTGATCAGGCTACAAATGAACTTACCTACAAAACAGAAATGGAGTTACAGATGTAAAAAGTAAACTTATGGTTACTGGGGAGTAAGGAGGGGATGGATAAATTGGAAGATTGGGATTAACACATACACAATATGTATGTGTTATATTTTATACTATACATAAAGTAGATAACTAATAAGGACCTACTGTGTAGCACAGATAACTCTACTCAATACTCTGTAATGGTCTATATGGGAAAAGAATCTAAAAAAGAGTGGATATACATATATGTATAACTGATTCACTTTGCTGTACACCTGAAACTAATACAACATTGTAAATTATTCCCCAATAAATTTTTTTTTAAAACCTGAAAAAAAAATAGAGTATGCTTTTAGCTGGATTATGTTACTGCCTTGGTGGTGAGTTTAATGTCATGTGCAAGAGAGAAATTCAGATTTCTGTCTTGTGTCATTGGATCGATAGTGGTACAATTCACGGAGAAACAGGTTTCTCCTACCCTAGCCTGGTGAGATAACCAGGACTCTATTTTCAGAGCAGGCCTATGAGACATTTCAGAGAAGATGCTGTGTATGAATTGGGGCCTGCAAGTTTGACCTGCAAAGGAGAAATCTGGGCTGGAGTATTCATTTTGGAATCAAAATATAGAAATGCTATTTAAAGCAAGGGAAGTGGATGATGTAACTTGGGGAAAGAATGTAGAGATAGAAGGAAACCTGGTAGCAAGACAGTAGCAGCATTTGTAGTTAAAACAAAAGAAACAAACAAAAACTCACTTCTATTCCGGAACCTATGTCTCATAGAAAAATCTTAAAATAAGCTATCAGGCTTTTATATAAACTCCAGTTTTTTTGAATATCATAACAATATAGGAGAGCATGCATTCTTCAAATCGCATATAACAATTTGAAAACTTTTGGCTACTTTCAGAGCCTATGTCACAGAAGCAGCCTGATCCTTTGTAACCTGATTTCTCTTGTTCTCAGTGACAATACTTTATTCTAATTATAGTTACTGTAAAACGATATCATTCACTACCTGCCAGGATCTTTGGTAGATGTGGTTAATTAGTATCCATCCTCCTTCTGTGTACCTGCCTCTTATGCAGAATATGAAAAGTTAAAATGTTGTACTTTCCAGTCCCCCTTACAAGCAACAGTAGCAGTGAAAAATTAGATTCCTCCAATGAGATGCACCAAGAGGCTGAAGTCAGTTTACTGATGATTCTGGCTGTTTCCTGTTGGGAAGTTGTGGAGGTGCCAGGTCAGCCTTGAGGATGTTGAGAGACCATGATGGTGCTCAGGAGTTTGGGTGTATCACGATTTAGCATCTAGTTCCTTGGGTGGTAATGGGATTTTAGCAGCAATGATCAGAAAATATCGGGGTCTAAGCAGCTGTGCGGCATGGGCCCTGTTTCTGGCCTCCTAATCCCACATCTCAGCCAAATCCACATATCCTCACACTTGGTGGCTGCAGTTGCCACAGCCTCCTGATCTCCCACTTTCCTGATTGTTAGATAAGTCAGTGCTTGTCAATCATTCTGGAGTGGCCACCGTGGAACCCATCAGTCTAGTAGAATCTGCAACAGTTTTCAAAGAGATTTATTTCTAATTCCCTGTCCGTACAAAAATAACTAGAGACATTTCCATTTCCTTCATTGAAACAGGATCTATATTCTAATTCACAGAATCACTGTAATAGAAAACAAACTTATGGTAACCAAAGGGGAAAGGTGGGGGAAGGGATAAATTAGGAGCTTGGGATTAACATATACACACGACTATACATAAAAGTAGGTAAACAACAAGGACCTACTGTCTAACCCAGGGAACTATAATCAATATTTTGTAATAACCTATATGGAAAAAGAATCTGAAGAAGAATATATATATATATGTATTAATATATATATAAATATATATATAAATTATATATATATATAACTGAATAACTTTGCTGTACAGCTGAAACTAACACAACATTGCAGATCAACTATACTTCGATAAATATAAATTTTAAAAAATCCTGGAGGTAAGTAGGGTATCAATCGGAATTAAATTACAAAATTTTTGATGGAGGAGATACTCAGAATCATCAATTTTTTATCATTTAACTTAGTATAACACATCTATTTATTATGGCCTTACAGTGAGAAGTATAGCCGAACTCAGTAGCCAGTGCCCAATTCCACAATTTATGAGGTAATTCCTAGGTAAAAATAAGTGACTTGCAGTCAAGATGAACAATTCACAGGATTGTGCTTAATGCCCTTATTCATTACACACAAATTGCAGTAATTTATTTCTAAAAGCACTTTATTAGCAGAAAAAGGAAAAAAAAAGATTCATTTATGTAACTAACGCATAATAAAATTGTCGGGATCATTCTATTAGGAGAAACAAGCTACCTTCTTAAAGACACAAATAGATCCCCTTTGACGGTTAAAATATTTGATAAACTTGTGATTTATGGCATCTCAATTGGACAACCTAGGAATGTAAAATGTACTCTTTTCAGACTTTGTCATAAATATTCACTGTTCTCAGCTCATAACCATTATCTTTTATTGCTATATTTCAGAAAATATTGAAAGAAGAGGGATTTGTGGCCGTCAGAAGTTAATCTTAGTGTTTTCTTACGTGGGAATTAAATAGAGCAGATATATTCCAGACACAGCACGGTGCCGAGCAGATATCAGGTGATCAGTCATTATGTGTCAAATGAATAACGACTTAGGAGAGTCTAAACAAGACAAAATATGTGGTTTGGAAAATCACAACAGATGAGCCTAGTCCCAAAGATTTAAATACAATTATTAAGCAGGCGTTATGATAGAGAGGACCTAAATGGACTTTGAAGCCAGTTAAATTGTCTTGGGTTCCCAGACATGTCCTTTATATAATGTATTACATTTGCAAATCATGAAAAATCTATAAGCTTGAGTTTCCTCATCTGGAAATAGGGATAACAGCACTTTCCATGGATGGTGATAATAAATAAAGATTATACGATAGGTGCTCAAGAAACAGTAGTGATAAGAATTACATGGGCATTTTTTTTAACATCTTTCTTAAAGAGTATAATTGCTTTATATTGCTGTGTTAGCTGCTGCTGTATAACAAAGTGAATTGGCTATATGTATACATATGTCCCCTCCCTCTTGCATCTCCCCCCCACCCTCCCTATCCAACACCTCTAGGTGGACACAAAGCACCGAGCTGATCTCCCTGTGCTATGCAGCTGCTTCCCACTAGCTATCTATTTTACGTTTGGTCGTGTATATATGTCCATGTCACTCTCTCTCTTCGTCAAAGTTTAACATTCCCCATTCCCGTTTCCTCGAGTCCATTATCTACGTCTGTGTCTTTATTCCTGTCCTGCCCCTAAGTTCTTCAGGACCATTTAAAAATTTTTTTAGATTCCATATATATGTGTTAGCATATGGTATTTGTTTTTCTCTTTCTGACTTACTTCACTCTGTATGACAGACTCTAGGTCCATTCACCTCACTTCAAATAACTCAATTTGGTTTCCTTTTTGGCTGAGTAATATTCCATTATATATATGTGCCACATCTTCTTTATCCATTCATCTGTCAATGGATACTTAGGTTGCTTCCATGTCCTGGCTATTGTAAGTAGAGCTGCAATGAACATTGTGGTATAAGACTCTTTTTGAATTATGGTTTTCTCAGGGTATATGCCCAGTAGTGAGATTGCTGGGTCATATGGTAGTTCTATTTTTAGTTTTTTAAGGAAAGTCCATACTGTTCTCCATAATGGCTGTATCAATTTACATTCCCTCCAACAACACAAGAGGGTTCCTTTTTCTCCACACCCACTTCAGCATTTATTGTTTGTAGATTTTTTGATGATGGCCATTCTGACTGGTGTGAGGTGACACCTCACTGTAGTTTTGATTTGAATTTCTCTAATGTTTAGTGATGTTGAGCATCCTTTCATGTGTTTGTTGGCAATTTGTATATCTTCTTTGGAGAAATGTCTATTTAGGTACTCTGCCCACTTTTGGACTGGGTTGTTTGTTTTTTTGATATTGAGCTGCATGAGCTGCTTGTATATTTTGGAGATTAATCCTTTGTCAGTTGCCTCATTTGCAAATATTTTCTCCCGTTCTGAGGGTTGTCTTTTTGTCTTGTTTGTGGTTTCCTTTGTTGTGCAAAAGCTTTTAAGTTTCATTTGGTCCCATTTGTTTATTTTTGTTTTAATTTCCATTTCTCTAGGAGGTAGGACTAAAAGGATCTTGCTGTGATTTATGTCATAGAGTGTTCTGCCTATGTTTCCTCTAAGAGTTCTATAGTGTCTGGCCTTACATTTAGGCCTTTAATCCATTTTGAGTTTATTTTTGTGTATGGTGCTAGCAAGTGTTCTAATTTCATTCTTTTACATGTAGCTGTCCAGTTTTCCCAGCACCACTTATTGAAGAGGCTGTCTTTTCTCCACTGTATATTCTTGTCTCCTTTATCAAAGATAAGGTGACCATATGTGTGTGGGTTTATATCTGAGCTTTCTATCCTGCTCCACTGAACTATATTTCTGAATTTGTGCCGGTACCATACTATCTTGATTACTGTAACTTTGTAGTTTGTCTGAAGTCAGGGAGCCTGATTCCTCCAGCTCTGTTTTCTTTCTCAAGATTGCTTTGGCTATTTTGGGTCTTTTGTGTTTCCATACAAATTGTGAAATTCGTTGTTCTAGTTCTGTGAAAAATGCCATTGGTAGTTTGATAGGGATAGCATTGAATCTATAGATTGCTTTGGGTAGTATAGTCATTTTCACAATGTTGATTTTTCCAATCCAAGAACATGGTATATCTCTCCATCTGTTTGTATCGTGTTTAATTTCTTTCATCAGGGTCTTATAGTTTTCTGCATACAGGTCTTTTGTCTCCTTAGGTAGGTTTATTCCTAGGTATTTTATTCTTCTTGTTGCAGTGGTAAAGAGGAGTGTTTCCTTAATTTGTCTTTCAGATTGTTCATCATTAGTGTAAGGAATGCAAGAGATTTCTGTGTGTTCATTTTGTATCCTGCTACTTTACCAGATTCATTGATTAGCTCTAGTAGATTTCTGGTAGCATCTTTAGGATTCTCTATGTATAGTATCATGTCATCTTCAAACAGTGATAATTTTACTTCTTCTTTTCCTATTTGGATTACTTTTATTTCTTTTTCGTCTCTGATTGCTGTGGCTAAAACTTACAAAACTATGTTGAATAATAATGGTGAGAGTGTGAAACCTTGTGTTATTCCTGATCTTAGTGGAAATGCTTTCAGTTTTCACCATTAAGAATGGTGGTGGCTGTGTGTTTGTCATATATGGCTTTTATTATGTTGAGTTAAGTTCCTTCCATGCCTACTTTCTGGAGAGTTTTTATCATAAATGGGTGATGAATTTTGTCGAAAGCTTTTTCTGCATCTATTGAGATGATCATATAGTTTTTAATCCTGCAGTTTGTTAATATGGTGTATCACATTGATTGGTTTGCGTATATTGAAGAATCTTTGCATTCCTGGGATAAACCTCACTTGATCATGGTGTATGATAATTTTAATGTGCTGCTGGATTCTGTTTTCTAGTATTTTGTTGAGGACTTTTCCATCTATTTTCATCAGTGATATTGGCCTGTAGTTTTCTTTTTTTGTGACATCCTTGTCTGATTTTGATATCAGGGTGATGGTGGTCTCGTAGAATGAGTTTGGGAGTGTTCTTCCTCCTGCTATATTTTGGAAGACTTTGAGAAGGATAGGTGTTAGCTCTTCTCTAAATGTTTGATAGAATTCGCCTGTGAAGCCATCTGGTCCTGGGCTTTTGTTTGTTGGAAGATTTTTAATCACTGTTTCAATTTCAGTGCTTGTGATTGGTCTGTTTATATTTTCTATTTCTTTCTGGTTCAGTCTCAGAAGTTTATTCTTTTGTAAGAATTTGTCCATTTCTTCCAACTTGTCCTTTTATTGGCATACAGTTGCTTGTAGTTATCTCTCATGATCCTTTGTATTTCTGCAGTGTCAGTTGTTACTTCTCCTTTTTCATTACTAATTCTGTTGATTTGAGTCTTCCCCTTTTTTTCTTGATGAGTCTGGCTAATCGTTTATCAAATTTGTTTATCTTCTCAAAGAAAGAGCTTTTAGTTTTATTGATCTTTGCTACTGTTTCCTTCATTTCTTTTTCACTTGTTTTTGATCTGATCCTTATGATTTCTTTCCTTTTGCTAACTTTGGGTTTTTTTTTTTTCTTCTTTCTCTAATTGCTTTAGGTGTAATGTTAGGTTGTTTATTTGAGATGTTTCTTGTGTCTTGAGGTAGGATTGTATTGCTGTAAACTTCCCTCTTAGAACTGCTTTTCTGCATCCCACAGGTTTTGGGTCGTGTCTCCATTGTCATTTGTTTCTAGGTATTTTTTGATTTCCTCTTTGATTCCTTCAGTGATCTCTTTGTTATTTAGTACAGTATTGTTTAGCCTCATGTGTTTGTATTTTTTTATCTATTTTTTCCTGCAATTGATATGTAGTCTCATAGTGTTGTGGTTAGAAAATTTAACTGATACAATTTCAGTTTTGTTAAATTTACCAAGGCTTGATTTTTGACTCAAGATATGATCTACATTGGAGAATATACTTGAGCACTTGAGAAGAAAGTGTATCTGCTGTTTTTGGATGGAATGTCCTATAAATATCAAGTAAGCCCCTCTTGTTTAATGTGTCATTTAAAGCCTGTGTTTCCTTATTTATTTTCATTTTGGATGACCTGTCCATTGGTGAAAGTGGGATGTTAAAGTTCCGTACTAGTATTGTGCTACTGTTGGTTTCCCCTTTCATGGCTGTTAGCATTTGCCTTATGTATTGAGGTGCTCCTATGTTGGGTGCATAAATATTTACAATTGTTATATCTTCTTCTTGGATTGATCCCTTGATCATTATGTAGTGTCTTCCTTTGTGTCTTGTAATAGTCTTTATTTTAAAGTCTATTTTGTCTGATATAAGAATTGCTACTCCAGCTTTCTTTTGATTTCCATTTGCATGGAATATCTTTTTCCATCCCCTAACTTTCAGTCTGTATGTGTCCCTTGGTCTGAAGTAGGTCTCTTTTAGATAGCATATATACAGGTCTTCTTTTTGTATCCATCCAGCCAGACTGTGACTTTTCGTTGGGGACATTTAATTCATTTACATTTAAAGTAATTATTGATATGTATTTTCCTAATCCCATTTTCTTAATTGTTTTGGGTTTGTTTTTGGTAGGTCGTTTCCTTCTCTTGTGTTTCCTGCCTAGAGAAGTTCCTTTAGCATTTGTTGTAAAGCTGGTTTGGTGGTGCTGAATTCTCTTAGCTTTTGCTTGTCTGTAAAGATTTTAATATCTCTGTCGAATCTGAAGGAGACCCTTGCTGGGTAGAGTAGTCCTGGTTGTAAGTTTTTCCCTTTCATCAATTTAAATATGTCCTGCCACTCCCTTCTGGCTTGCAGAATTTCTGCTGAAAGATCAGCGTTTACTCTTATGGGCATTCCGTTGTATGTTATTTGTTGCTTTCCCCTTGCTGCTTTTAATATTTTTTGTTTTTAATTTTTGATAGTTTGATTAGTATGTGTCTTGGCATGTTTCTCCTTGGATTTATCTTGTATGGGACTCTCTGTGCTCCCTGGACCTTGGTTGACTATTTCCTTTCCCATATTAGGGCAGTTTTCAACTATAATCTCTTCAAATATTTTCTAAGTCCCTTTCTTTTTCTCTTGTTCTGCTGAGACCCCTATAATTCAAATGTTGGTGCATTCAATGTTGTCCCAAATGTCTCTGAGACTGTCCTCAATTCTTTTCATTCTTTTTTCTTTATTCTGCTCTACATTAGTTATTCCACTATTTTATCTTCCAGGTCATTTATCCATTCTTCTGCTTTAGTTATTCTGGTATTGATTTCTTTTAGAGAATTTTTAATTTCATTTATTGTGTTGTTCAACATTGTTTGTTTGCACTATAGTTCTTTTAGGTCCTTGTTAAAAGTTTCTTGTATTCCTCCATTTTATTTCTAAGATTTTGGGTCATCTTTACTATCACTACTCTAAATTGTTTTTCAGGTAGACTGCTTATTTCCTCTTCATTTGTTTGGTCTGGTGGGTTTTTACCTTGCTGCTTCATCTGCTGTGTGTTTCTATGTCTTCTCATTTTGCTTAACCTACTGTGTTTGGGGGTCCCCTTTTTGCAGGCTGCAGGTTCGTAGTTCCCGGTTTTTTGGTGTCTTTCCCCAGTGGCTAAAGTTGGTTCTGTGGGTTGTGTAGGTTTCCTGGTTGAGGAAACTGGTGCCTGTGTTCTGGTGGATGAGGCTGGATCTTGTCTTTCTGGTGGGCTGAACCATGGCCAGTGGTGTGTTTTGGGGTGTCTGTGAACTTAGTGTGATTTTAGGCAGCCCCTCTGCTAATGGTTGGGGTCGTGTTCCTGTCTTGCTAGTTGTTTGGCATAGGGTGTCCAGCACTGGAGCTTGCTGGTCATTGAGTGGAGCTGGTCTTAGTGTTGAGATGGCGATTTCTGGGAGAGCTCTCGCCAATTGATATTACATGGGGCCAGGAGGTCTCTGGTGGACAAGTGTCCTGAACTTGGCTCTCCCACCTCAAAGGCTCAGGCCTGACACCTGGCCAGAGCACCAAGACACTGTCAGCTGCATGGCTCAGAAGAAAAGTGAGAAAAAAAGAAAGAAAAAAAAATAAAATAAATAATGTTATTAAAATTAAAAAATATATTTTTCAAATAAAAAAAGTAATTAAAGAAAAGAAAGAAGAGAGCAACCAAACCAATACACAAATCCACCAATGATAACAAATGCTAAAAACTAAACTCAGTTAACCATATAAATCAGAAACTAGTCAGTTTGCATATAGCAAACCCCAAGTCTACAGTTGCTCCCAAAGTCCACCTCCTCAATTTGGGATGATTCACTGTCTACTCAGGTATTCCACAGATGCAGGGTACGTCAAGTTGATTGTGGAGATTAAATCCGCTGCTCCTGAGGCTGCTGGGGGAGATTTCCCTTTCTCTTCTTTGTTTGCACAGCTCCTGGGGTTGAGCTTTGGATTTGGCCCCGCCTCTGCGTGTAGGTCGCAGGAGGGCGTCTGTTCTTCTCTCAGACAGGACGGGGTTAAAGGAGCAGCTGATTCGGCGGCTCTGGCTCACTCAGGCCCAAGAGAGGAAGGGGCGTGGAGTGCGGGGCGAGCCTGCAGCGGCAGAGGACGGCATGACGTTGCCCCAGCCTGAGGAACGCTGTGCGTTCTCCCGGGGAAGTTGTCCCTGGATCATGGGACCCTGGCAGTGGTGGGCTGCACAGGCTCCCCAGGAGAGGAGGTGTGGACAGTGACCTGTGCTCACACACAGGCTTCTTGGTGTCGGCAGCAGCAGCCTTAGCGTCTCATGCCCGTCTCTGGGGTCCACGCTTTTAGCCACAGCTTGTGCCCGTCTCTGGAGCTCCTTTAAGCAGCGCTCTTAATCCCCTCTCCTCACGCATCAGGAAACAAAGAGGGAAGAAAATGTCTGTTACCTCTTCGGCAGGTCCAGACTTTTCCCCAGACTCCCTCCCGGCCAGCCGTGGCGCACTAACCCCTGCAGGATGTGTTCATGCCGCCAACCCCAGTCCTCTCTGTGTGCTCCGAAGCCCGAGCCTCAGCTCCCAGCCCCGCCTGCCCCGGCGGGTGAGCAGACAAGCCTCTCGGGCTGGTGAGTGCCGGTTGGCCCTGATCCTCTGTGCGGGAATCTCCCCGCTTTGCCCTCCCCACCCCTGTGGCTGTGCTCTCCTCCGTGGCCCCGAAGCTCCCCCTCTCTGCCACCCGCCGTCTCCGCCTGCGAAGGGGCTTCTAGTGTGTGGAAACCTTTCCTCCTTCACAGCTCCCTCCCACTGGTGCAGGGCCCGTCCCTATGCTTTTGTCTCTGTTTATTCTTTTTTCTTTTGCCCTACCCAGGTACATGGGGAGTTTCTTGCCTTTTGGAAGGTCTGAGGTTTTCTGCCACGGTTCAGTAGGTGTTCTGTAGGGGCTGTTCCACATGTAGATGTATTTCTGATGTATTTGCGGGGAGGAAGGTGATCTCCACGTGTTACTCTTCCACCATCTTTAAGGTCCTCCTACATGAGCATTTTATAAAACCCAGAAAACCCGAGTGTTGTCTTTGCTTCTTTAAATAATAAAGCAAAGTTTTTTCTGGACAGCTCTTTAGGTGCCTCTGGCTCTGCCCTGTGATTCCCTTTCCTCCGTGCATGTCCTTCACCTCAACTGCTCCTTGGAAAGAAGATTAAATTCAGTACTATAGTGAATTCTTTCCGCAATTTAATTCTCTTGCATAGAAAGAGAAGTAGTAAAACATAAAGCCATTGCTTCTTTAAATTCAACCTTAAGAGGGTATGTTTTTTCACATTTAAAAATTATGTTGGGGCTTCCCCGGTGGCGCAGTGGTTGAGAGTCTGCCTGCCGATGCAGGGGACACAGGTTCGTGCCCCGGTCTGGGAAGATCCCACATGCCACGGAGCGGTTGGGCTCGTGAGCCATGGCCGCTGAGCTTGTGCATCTGGAACCTGTGCTCCGCAACAGGAGAGGCCACAACAGTGAGAGGCCTGTGTACCGCAAAGAAAAAAAAATTATGTTAATGAAGGTTAATTGTATGTACATGTAAATATTCATGCCAAATGTGTTCATCCACATATATCATTATGTATGTTTTCCATTAAGTGGGTGTCTCATCACATGGGATGTGGGGCATCCATGTCCCTCCAGGACAAACAGAAAGGACCAAGCGTGGCAACTGTGTAGTGAGGAGTGACACTGGAAATGAGGAGGAGACAGAGGAATTTGGCTAATTCTCAACATGGTTTTGAAACAAACTCTCCATTTTAAAGCTGCAAATATATCCCTAAAATGCTATGTAAAATTTGACATTTCTTAATTTATTAATTCTGGAGTTCACACCAAGATTATAGCAGATTCTGAAAGAAAGTGTCTATTTGCCATCTTATCATCTAGTGAATGTCATGGTGATGACAAAAGAAGCACACATTGTTTAATGTTTGGAGTTCAATCCACAAGATGTTAAATAGAACTATCTAGTGTGTGGGAAGCACTGTAGATTAAAGTTAACTTGCTCATATTTATTTTCAAAATGCATTTATTAAAAAACTAATTACATATGTAGGTTACTTCTACTAATTCTAACAGCAACACATTTCCAAGGACATCAGGGTTTTTCCTGAATCTAAATATTAAAATACCAGTACCTATTTAAAAGTAACCTTAAGAAATTTTGCTTATGGCATAATCACACGTGGCACAGTACAGTAACCAATGAAAGAAGAAATCAATGAAAGAAGGAATAAAATTCATCCAGGACCCATGGTGCTAAATGGGGTTTTTAAATGAACTATTAAAAAGCAATAAGGAACTAAATATACATATTCTATTTCTTATGTATCATCATAAGAAATTTGGAAGAAGTGAAATCAGCAACTGAATTGGTAGTTGTCTTGTACTGTTGTGCCTTAGTTGTCTATAAAGAGTTTTATTGCTATATAAATATACGATGAAATTTGGAATGATAGTCCCATTAGGCAGTGTAGTGAATAATTAGTAAACTCAGGAGTACAAATTGAGTTACACTTCTGCAGAGATTTCAAGAAAGAAGCAGCAATGAAAAAAAAATCATCATGTGGAGAATGTTTAAGATCTAACTCACCCAAACAAATATATTTCACCCAAAGTGATAAAACAAGGAAAAATATGTGGGGGTGCCAGTGGTATTGGTACTCAGGGGACAGCCAAGCTAAGCAAGAAGAAATGGATGAAATCACAAAGTAATGAAAATAAATATTTTCAAAGGACCAAGTTCATGATATGTAAAGCTGAAGGCTCATCAGTGGCCTGGGTCAACCCCAGTGAGATGTGAATTTCTAGAGGATTTAACAACCTTCACACGTGCTGGTGAGTCCTAACCAATCAATAGGAAATACTGTGTGATGATCAGGGGACTGTATGGCCTGACACAAGAGTAGACACGATGCAGGGGGTTATAAACAAGGACATGACAAATCTTCAGTGCAATGCCCCTACCTTGTGTTACTTTCATTTTTAGAGAAGACCTAATAATGAGAGAAATCACTCATCTCTTGACTTGAGGAGAATAGAATGAGAAATTTTATTGATATACTAGTGTTTTCTTTGTTAAAAATCTTAGATTTATGCATTCATTCATTTTAAACTTTGGTTGCATTTCTTGTTCTTTTATTGAGACAGCAGAGGCAGGTGTGCCCGATCCAGTCATGAAACGTGAGTAGCCAGGGAATAAGGATGCATGAGATGGGAACAGGGAAGAGGGGCTGGTTCTGCTCTCAAGATCTTTGCAGCTCCCCTCCACCTGCCTTTCTATTTATAGCCATGTAGAAGTATTGATATAACTCTGAGGGCCTGTTAGTATGTATCTTAATATATATTAAGCAATATATTGTGGGAACATCAAAAGCATTTTGCATCAAAGATCAGCTACTTGAAGGTTCATAATAATATCTATCCTATGTTGTACATTCATGTCAACAATCTAAAGCTTTCCCTAGAATAGGGAAATAGAAGGAAAATAATAGTTAGGAAAAATATTTTTATTCCAAGCTTAACATTTTTTTGTGTGTGTGGTTAAAACACAAAATTATCAAGAGTGGCATTTTCACTGGGAAAGGGAAGAAATTTGGTGTGGTTGGAGTTTAAGTTTTATGAGAGAGAATGGCCAAGGAAGAGCCCAAAGGTGATGGTGAGTGGCAGACCTTGAAGGTTTTCCATTCATAAGCCAAGAAATCTAGGCTTTACTTTTGAGCCTGAGGGAGGGTGGGGACAGCCAAAGTTATTGAAGTGACAGATTCCACTTTGGTTTAGAAAGATATCTGCTGATCGTGAAAGAACAGGTTGCAATGGGGAGAGGCAGGAAGACATCGATTTCAGTGGTCCTCATGAAAGGTGACTTGTGATCATGGAATTGAGAAAAAACAGTAAGAGAGCATGGCAGTATTCATTGGCCAGTCGGGTATCAGTGATGATATATGAAAAATGTCAAGGAGTAACAATCTGGGCAGTGACATCATTAGCCACAATTTGAGAATGTCCTTTTGATAGAATGGATTCAAATAAAATTGATCACATGAAAATTCAGTGCTGTAATTTCAGAGAACTAAGACCTTTACATACCAAAAATAAAAGTTGAATGTCCTTTTAACTGTGGTTCTCCCCACAGAAACTGGTTTAAACAATAAAAACAAAAACAAACAAAAAGAGTAACATTTTCATAATGTTAGTGAATGTGAGAGTTATAAGCTACAATCAATTGATTTTTAAAAGAGCACCACTTACAGATGTCCATGTTAACAATTTTCTTCTTTTCCATTTTGTCCAGTATCTAATAGAATGGCTTCAGTTCCTCATTTGTCTAGGAAGAAGCTAGACAAAGATTGTCTGCTTGAAAATTGTCATAAAATATTGCCCAGTATTATAGTGGTCTAGAGTGATAATTCTTTTTATGTTTCTCTTATTTTATTTCTATGCAATAAATTTCCTAGATAGATATATCATCAAACCTGCCCCCAAATTTATTAGGAAACATCCTTTAAGTTTCCTTGATTGGATTTAAAACTTTATCAGTACTTCTATACCCTTTATATCTTTATACCCCAAAGCAGTAAAATTATCAAACTACAGAGAATATATACTTAGAAATTGACATTATATACATAATTATATATAACAATTACAGTTATTATATTTGTATATAATTAACACTAATATGTATATTAATTTAGACATATCTCTTGTGGGAAAGCATGTATTTCCTCTCAAGAGAACCCCATCAGTCTTGGAAACTCTTTTCGTGTACGTTATGTTATACTCCACAGTAGATGCAGGGAGTGGGTTAAGGAAAACACATCAGTAGAAAAACAAATGTAAAAATTCTTTCCTCCAACTTCCCTTCCAATTCAGCCACTACCGAACTAAAGGCAAAAAGACTGAAAAATTAAACACTTTCTCTAACACTGTCCCACCCAGCTAGTGTGAGACTGAACTTTTATACCTTTGTCAAGATTTGAGATATGTATGAAAATCTAGATTGTCTATGCTTTTCTTTGTTTGGTTCTAAAGATTTACATCATGACCTACTTATCAAGAGCTCTGAGGTGGGTCATCATAAGTTCAAGTGCAAAATAGGATCTCCATTTGCATTTGAATTGCCTCTATCCTCAAATAACCAATCAAGAAATGTCTACTTTTGAAGGGCAGGTGGGTGGGAAGAGAGATTAGTAAATATCATTTAATTCCAGGTGACGTTCCAGACCTTCCCCCACATACTATTTTTCAAACTGGGAAAAGAATGAAGGAGTTGAGTGATTATTACTGTCCTTGCATTTGGAAGACAAGGAAATAGCCATGCAATCATCTTCCCCAGTTCATTTCCCTGAAGGAGAAGATCAATTAGTATGGTTATTTTCTTTGGTGTATGGTAGTCTTACAGAAAGTATGAATGATTCTTGTCATTAGCTTAAATGTATACCACATTATTCCACAAGATGCTCCAGTACTATGCATCATAAAATTTTATCATGCTTGTTTAATATGAAAGCATAAATGATGCTAAATTTTATTTCCCATGTGATCCCCTAATATTTCATGTTAATGATTAATGTTAAGATCATCATTTAATCATAATCAGTGAGCTAGAATTAAGTGGGGGGAAAATAGATGTTTTGTTGTGCCCTGTGTCAGAATAAGTGTTGAAATGTTAAACAATTTTTCATCAGTGATTGAAAGGGAAAAATATAAAAGCCACACTTAATAGAAATGAAAAGAAGCATTTATAAAATTTGATAGTTTTCAGGATGCAAATATACAATTTGGCATGCATTAAAAAGATCCTAGTATGTATTATAGGATTTGTATACCTTGCAATGTATTCACTGATACTAATAACCATAGTGGCATTTAATTAATAGACTGTATTCCTATTAGTTATATTGAAAGTGAGAATAAAATTGAGCTCAATCTCTGGCTTCTTTAAAAAGACTGTGTAGGAGATATAATAAAGAAGCACAGTCCCTACAGCTTAACCAAACTGATCCATGTATGGTTATATTGATGCTATTATAACAGCTAATTAATGAGCAGTTAGTAAGTGCCATTTGATCACCACAGGGCCAAATCAAATGCACTATTTCAAATGGCCCAAATAATGTGATATGCCATTTCGTCATTTTGTTAATTTATTAAAACCGATGTAAACATTTGGTCAATAATGCTATCAACAGGGTCTTCAACTTCAAATATCACAATAAGATCTACTTCTTATAAAAAATATTTAATCTAAATGATATCAACATTGTGCCCATTCTACCCCAGAGCATAGCATGGCTGCATTCCATACTTGAGTGCCAGATATGTTGTCTGGCTGCTCTGGGATTAAGATGCATCCAAATAAAAGCAAATGCTTAAAATATGTGGAGGTCTACGTTCAAAATGCAATTCTCTGTAGCTTTAAAAATGAATAGGACCCTCCATAAAGAGAACCACAGGGCAGCGGGAGATTTTGAACATCTATATGTAGCCACCGAGCGAAGAGCCATTTTTCCTCCACACATCTCTTTAATCACGTTTGTGGAAATCGGCATTGAAAGCCATGTGGTGATTAAGCTGAGACTCAGACCCCAAATTTTCACAGTCGGTGCACATATATGGCATTTTGGCTACTTATATTTCTGACCATCTGTCAGAAATGGCAAAAGGCCCAATTCAAAGTTGCTGGACCCGAGCAAGTAGGAGTCAGATGGTTATGAGTTTCAAGGGATGTTTTAAACCGTAAGTAACACTTGTCAATTAAGGATCTCTGGCATTCAATCAAAAGGTAAATAGTATTATACTTCCTTTTGCACCAAACTAAGTAGTGTCTAGATAATATCATATTACCTAGCAATGAAGTAAATAACTGGGAATATCTTGAAACCATGGCTAAGAGTATTACTTCTGGATTTTTGCTTTAGTCGTTACCTCCTTTAAATAGTTAAGTATTTTCCTGTTCAATAATGAACCTACGTTAATTAGCCTGAATTGGGCATAGGGGTGGGATTCGTGAAGTTGGGGCCACAGTCTAAAATGGAAAGTCCAAGGGACTTCTCTGGTGGTCCAGTGGTTAAGACTCAACGCTCCCAATGCAAGGGACATGGGTTCGATCCCTGGTCAGGGAACTAAGATCCTGCATGTCTCATGGCACAGCCAAAAAAAAAAAAAGTCCAGGAACCTGGAAATCAACCTGGATTCTTACTCTTTTTTGCCTTTATAAGCTTTTCAGCAAATCAGTTAACAGGTCCAAGTTTCATTTTCCTCATCTTTAAAATGAGGTAATTAAGCTTAATAATTGCAAAAGTCTTTTTAGCAGTAGTACTTTATGATTCTAGAAAGTATAGAATACTCTCCGTTCCTCATTGCCCACCTCAATGCTCTTCTTTGTGTATTTTTTAAACTCCTTCCCCTCTGGCCCAATCAGGCTTATTCCCTCCTTGTCATTCCTGTAGCACTTTTTTTTATAAATCTGTAGTAATTTCTCGTGCAAATTCATGAATGTTATGATCTGTCCCTGCTAAATATATTGTGAGCTGCTCAAGAGCTGACACTAATGTTTTTTCATCCCTATATTTAATATGGTGCTTGGTGTGTAGTAGGTATGGAATAAATATTTATTACAGTAAATATAGATAAATACAAATAGGTGAAACATTAAAGTGCAAATAAATAACTTTAGAAAAATAAAACCGTATGCACACACATTATGAAATTTTTTGCAAATTTCAACACTCTGGGATGACTATATCTTGCCCTTAATTCCCAGGGAATGAGTTTGTGAAATGATAAAACGTATTGCTTTTTAAAATTTATGCATTGATAATAGCTTCTAAGATGTGTCCCTGCCAACATTTTAATGAGGTGAGAAATCTTACATTGTTTTAGAAGCTGTAACTAGTTATTACTTTCTTCACAGAGACCTTTATATCCCTCTTTCTTCTTTCTAGACCTCATCAAAACTTGCTTGGGTTCCATTTCCAGACAAATGTATGACCTTCTCCTACCTGCTGTCAACCCTGTTCTCTCAAGGATGCCGTATGGTCAGCATCCCTGTGTTCGCTCTCATCACCTGCATGGCGGCCAGACCAGAGGGTCCTGGGCACATCACCAGGCCCAGCCAGCCTCATATGCAGAAACTTACAGACCTCCTCTGAGTGTGGCATCCCTTGTAACAGATTTTACTGATGACACTAATTCCTAATATTCTGTGATATGGGTAAATGCGGTAAGTGATACAGGTGGGATTTGAACCCAGGTCGTGCCTTTCTCACAGCTCAGACTTCCTTCCACTGGTTGTTCTTTCAACCATTTGATCTGTTGACAGTTGTCTGTATAATTGGAAACAAGCTCCTGTGTGGTAGTCGTGAGCTTACTCACTTGGTACCTGGCAACCTCAGGTTCAAGATGAGAAAGGGGATGATTGAGAACCTTGTAGGTCACACTAAAGGAATAAGCCTGGTGAGACCGTGGTATGAAAAGCATCGTGCAATTCTCATGAGCAGAGTTCAAGGTGTAAGATCAAATATACACACTACTAAACATAAAATAGATAAACAACAAGGACCTACCGTACAGCACAGGGAACTATACTCAATATTTTGTAATAACCTGTAAGGGAAAAGAATCAGAAAAAGAATACATGTGTGTGTGTGTGTGTGTGTGTGTGTGTGTGTGTAACTGAATCGCTTTGCTATAAACCTGAAACTAACACAACATTGTAAATCAACAATACTTCAACTTTTAAAAAAAGTGCTTGGGAAAGCAAAAAAAAAAAAAAAAACTAAAATGAGATCAAAGAACAGCATTACTTGTTGGATAAAATAATAAAATTCAAATGCTTCCAAATTACTTTCTTGAAGAATATAATTATTAAATGGAACTATGCTTTCATTTCCTAAATAAATATTTCATAAAAGGATCGCACAAGCCTTTCTTTGCATTATGTGTTACTGAAGGTTGGTCAAACATGTTGAATATTCAACAGTAACGGGTCTGTGATGCAAAATGGTAATTTTGCTAGAAGCCGTGTTTTCTTTAGAGTTCTTCCTTATTGAAATAAATTCCCTTATCCTAGGCTTGATTCATTTTAGTTTTACTTTACTTTCTTAAATGGCAATAAGAGAACTTTGGAGGCTAAATTATGAGGTTCGTGTTATAATATGCCTTATCATTTTTAGTCTCCCTCAATTTTTCTAAATAGACATAATCTATAACATATAGAATTTGTGGGGGTTTTGTAAAGAACAGAAAATATGAATCTAATTTGAACTTGGATCAACATCTGAAATAAAATGTGGGAAAACTAGAAATATGCAGTTTAAACCAGGACCTGAACTTTAGCTGAAAAACTTTGGGTTTCTGAGAAGGAAATATCAAAACTGCAAGGAAGCAGAAGTGATTTAATCTAAACAATTTCAGTTTAAACAGATAGTAATTAAAAAAAAATAAAGAAGGAAAAATACGGAAAAGACTATGAAATACCTTTCCAGAAATTTTACTTCCCCTGGAAGGAAGATACCCTCTTGTGTTTCTTTCCATGATGTTAACATCGTGAAGTTGCCTAACTATTTACTAAGAAAAACTATGCCTCCTGGCTTATGGCACATAATTTTCCAGATAAAATGGAATGTGGGCTATAGGCCAATGCTTTCATTTATTTCTTAAAATAGTAACACCCTAAAATCTTTACAATGTACTTCAGGTTATTTCCAAACAAGGACCATGTTCCAAATAACTTAGTAGAAAAACTTCTTCAATTCTTCTATGAGAAAACGTGTTAGAGGTATTGGCACACAAATATCATTTAAAGTAGGCAAATGTACATCAAGAATTGACCTTTAAGTGGATATTATTATTTTTATTAGGCAGATATTTTTAAAAAAAAACTCACTCAGGGTTTCTTCTTTTAATAAAATCATGCAAAAGCAAATTACATATTAATGTATTTGAGTGTCTTCAAGTGATAATGAACTGTGTAGCTCAACAAAGCATCCATTTAAATGGGCCCAAGGCATTTCATGATGTTGTGGAGTGATGTTTAGGATTTGGATAAAAATGGTTCTACAAAGCTCTAGTTCTTTGCCTAGATTTTTTATTCTTTCTTTTTTTCTTCCTTCTTTCCTTCCTTCTCTCCCTCCCTCCCTCCTTTCTTTTTCCTTCTTTCTTTCTTTTGTGCCTTTTCAAAGAGATTTAATCACCTTGAGTCTGATTAATTTACCTTCCTTTCATCAGAATGATATTTTGCAAGAGTTGGATATTTGATATCCAGTTATCTATTCTGGACCTTTTTTCTTTATACAGGGAAATGAATATTTTTGCCAAGAGCAAATGGAAATTGAATAGGAAGAGTTTGTGGGTTTGGTCTGCCATTTAGTATGTTCCAAAGTTATAGAAATAAAATATAGTTGTGATCTGAAATTTGTCCATACTTCCCATCCTCAAGGCCTCATGTAAGAAGTGGTCTTTTCCATAAATCTGTCTTAATCATACTTAAAAAGCCTTTACAATAGACCACACACTGCTCTGAACACTTGACACTTGCTAACTTATTTCCTTTTCCTACCAAATCTGTAATGAGAACACTATTATGAGACCCATTTTATAGATGAGGAAGTGTTTAGTAATTGCTCACGGCCACACAGATCTTAAGGGGTAGAGGTGTCCCCAGGAGCTGTGCTTTTAGTCATTTTGCTGTACCAATGCTGGCCCGAGTTTTCAGGTTGGGAGAGTGAGGCCTAAATTTGCTTCTGCAATGAAGCAGCTACAGTGGGCAGCTCATGGATCCCACTAGCCACGTGAAAGTTCTCATTTGACCTGAGTCATGCTCAGGAGTGGACAGTAATTCCAAGGAAAACACGGAGCTTTGACTCAATAAAATCAGGACCCAGGACCTCCCCGAGCCACCTCACGGTTATATTAACACCTTGCTCTGTGGGTGCCTATTCCCAGCACAATCTTTTACAATACTTTCCACAATTTGGAACGTTTAGCAGACACCTCATTTTACCGCAAACGTTGCCCATTTCAGGAATCTAGACAATTCCTAAAGGACTGTTCATCGAGAGCAGGATATGCAATGTGCATAACATTTAAGGCTGGTGAACTACTTGCCCCCTGCATGATTTGGGCCAAGTTGTTCTACTTGGCTACACCGAAGTTTTTCACTGTAAAATAAAGATGATAGGAACACCTACAACATCAGCTTCTTTTGTGGTTCAAAGAAGAGATGTAAAGACCCTCAAACAAGATAACATGCAATACTAAGTACAGAAGGACATGTACACAAAGGGAAAATGTCTGCAGAGAGCCACCCAGCGGAAAATGAAATGTGCAGGGAGCAGCACGTGGTCTGGTCTGCTGTGGAATGAACTCCCGTCTGGGTGATAAGGGAAGACAACAGTTCCACGGGAGGCTTTTCTAGAAGACAGGGCCTGATGAATCTTGTGTGAGGCAATGGCTGGCACAAAGGGCGGAACAGGGAGGGCATTTCCCCCATTGCTTTAGAATAGAGCAGTAGGAAGCCCAGAAGCTTTGGGAGACTCAGTGCTGAGGAGCCTGGGGTGTATGAGGGGCTCAACCCTTGGAAGGGACATTGGATTTTCTCATGGGGGGCAGAGACTGATGGTAACAGGGAGGCCCCACCTTCCAGGGATGTGTAGGGCGGAGGAGAGATGTGGAAGAAGGGGGGCAGGGATGCAAGGACATGCAAGGACTGTGCAGAGAACAGGGGAGACTCTCCTCTGAATTTTCTAGAAATAGCAAGATGAAACCTTGAGGAAAGCAAGCTGAGAGTTCTACTTTTTGTAGATAAATATACATCTGTACACATTAGACATGATCCTATTAGTATCTGCCTTGAGGTTAGTAAAGTATATTAGGCATTTGTTTTGTTAGGCTAACTATATTGCAATGTCTTCATGGGTAATCTGATTTCATAAACAGCCCCCAGTATGGGCCCAGCACATAGATGGTTGATCATTTTTCCCTGCTCCGTGCTGTACAGTGCTTTGCATAGCGATCCTAGAATCACCTCAGTCCTCAAGGAAATCTCGCAGTGGTAAGTTATCCTCTCAGGCTCCATTGGGGCTGATTTGGAGCGATTTTATTTTATCTTTCCTGTTTATTTTCTGTACCTCTCCCCAGGTGTTGGGAAGTAAATGTTCTCAGGTTCTTTCTCAACCTCTCACTCTCAGCATTCTAAGATTTCTGTTTCTTTATCATTCAGGGAGGGTTTCTTTGGGGCTTTTTTTTGCTATCTTAAGGGTTTTTTTCTATGATACAACATGTGTTCTAACATAAGTTTCCCTAATGCTGTGCAGAATATCCCTGAAAACAGTCCAAATTTGCAGAAAAAAGAAAGGAATAAGAAAAATACATGGTGAGGTGAGGGTGATAGGGATGAATTCTATTTTATTTTTTCTTAAGCTGAAATAGTTAAAATCAAGATCTTGAACTGAAGGTGTACAAAGAAGGGCTTACATAATTAATATAATTAATGTTTGGGGGCTTTTCCTATGTGAAAAAAGTGACACAGTAGTAAAACTTTTGAAATGAGCTGGATTTACACCCAAGTAGAGGAGGATTATGGCACAATTAAAAAGAATTATCTTCCAAGACATTTTCTCTAAACATTGGATGAAATGACCATATTATCAGTTTTAACTGTAATAAATGCCATAAGAGGAATAACATTTTAAAAGAAGAGGAGGAGAAGCTGGAAGAATAACCAGAGACTTCGATACATGAAAGCAGTTTTAGGTCGATGCCAATTTTCTTCATTTCTGTACTGTTGTGCAATTGTTTTCTAGGGTCTCATATCACTGAGGCAATTCAAACTTTGCTTTCCTTTTTGGTGGGGGACGGTTATATTAAATCAGTGTACATTTTCACTTTCTTTCCTGGGACTTTCAAACACATGGGAAAAAAGCTAACACTCTTTTCTCAACGGGCATTGCTCCCACCTAATGCATTTTTCTGCGTTCTTTCTTCCTGCATTTCTAACTGGGTTGCACCAAACCAGAGTACTTTCCCCAATACATCCAAGAAGTACAGTGCGAATGCGGGCTGGCCCAATCATTTACAACTTCCGCTGCCTTCCTTCTTAGTTTTGCCTGTTCCCTCTCCCCTCTGTTGGCAAATAGATCAATTCGAGGTGTCTGCTTTCTTTCTCATGAGCATATGTAAGCACTTATTTATGGGTTTTCTCTTAATGCATTCCATATTAGAAAAGGCCAAGAGTACAACATTTCTTGAAAAATTCAAATTTCTTAAGAAACAAGGAGGTGGCGCGCAGGAGGGACTGTTAACTTGGCAGACGGTGGTTAAAATATTTTGCACAAGGAGCCCCCTGAGGAGCTGTTCATTCAACTCCCACCATTTTGCTATGAGAAGTGAATGTTTCTTCTGGCTCTCAGTTGATGGGATTCTTAAAGGTTCTCACAGGTTGAAATAAAGAAGAAATCACTGTTTGGATGTATACTTGACTATCCAGGACTCAATTTTCTCCATTATAAAGAGGATTTGTTTTTGCTTGAACTTCACACTTCTTTTTATATTTTCCCTGTAGAAAGCATAATATATGGAAAGCTTTCATCAATATTCTAAGAATAACGAGAAGGAAGGAACCTCGGGTTTACTCCATAATTTTTTTCCCCTTGTTTGCATTTGCTTGATTTTGGAATACTATTCACTACATTAGTCACTGTCTCAGGAAAGCAACTACATCTTTGAAAAGCACAAAATAAATTCTGTTCACTGAGTGGGTGATTGTTCAAGGTCACCCATTCCTTGTTCTGTCTTGATCGTTTGAATTAGAAGTTCATAATGGTACTGAAATGTGAATGAATTATAAGCAATGGGGCATATTTTGGGGAGTGTCAGGACATATTACAGGGCAATTAATGTTATCCAATAGCAAAGCTGTGTTCCCAGCAGATGTCCTATAATTACTGTGTTTAAAGAGTGTAAGGCTTAAACTAAGATTATAGCTTTTATATTGTCTGCCTTTAGAAGTCATATTTGGAATTTATTCAGTTCATTCTCCTGCCCTCTCTCTTTTGTTCTGATTCTGTCACTTAACGTTTTAATTTAAATGTCGTCTTTTTCTGAATTAAAATAAGTATCAGCAGATGGTGCTCAGTATAGGTGTTTATAAAATAGGAAAATTATTGCAGATATATGTTAAATGACTATTGATAGTTTATGTTAACATTATTTACTTGTTACTTATTTCTTAATTTCTGTAATTCAAATGTTTTTACATCTTAAAGAGTTCACAATCTGATATTTCTGAAAGTGTTGTCCGAATTTGTTCACTTTTAGTAGGGTAGTAAAAAACCATTTCAAGAAATGTTGAGTTATATATCATCTATTATCTAGGAACTCCTAATTTTTAAAAGCAACACTCGCTGCACATTTAATTTTTCCTTTCAACACTGACCTTTCATGTTGGCTTTGTTTCCTTAAGTTTTTCAGAAGATTTCAAAATGAGTAGAATGAAAATTCTTCCCTCCCCTGTAATAAGCAGTTTTGATTTTCCAGACGGAGCCTCTGGAAATGGCAGGCCATGCATTGGTTGTTTCCGCTGCGAGTGTATTTGATGCAGCTAACGTGGGGAAAGGCTTTCAAAACTCACTGCAAAACATACTTGGTTTCCTTTTATTGACGTATAGATATGTGTCATTACAAGGCCAAGTGGACTATTTGGAAAAGTATTCTTATTTATACCTCAAGGTCGATTTATTTGGCCAACTGGTAAGTTATCGGAGGACAAAGATAGTGAGTGGATAAGCAGTCTAGCAAAGGCTCCTCATTTGTAGATCACTATCATCCTGAACCATATAGAAAGTTTAACAGAGTTAAAAAGACATAAACATAAATAAAGGACGAGGGTTAAGAAAAAAAATTCAAGCATTAGTATCGAAAGATCTCCAGCTGACAATCAGAAAGGTTTGCTCACTTTCGTGTCTTCCACTGAATCCAGTAGATTATTTTGCTAATACAAAGGCTGCTATGGAAGCTTCCCTGGTGGCGCAGTGGTTGAGAGTCCGCCTGCCGTTGCAGGGGACACGGGTTCGTGCCCCGGTCCAGGAAGATCCCACATGCCGCGGAGCGGCTGGGCCCGTGAGCCATGGCCGCTGAGCCTGCACGTCCGGAGCCTGTGCTCCGCAACGGGAGAGGCCACATCAGTGAGAGGTCCGCGTACCGGGGAAAAAAAAAAAAAAACTATATTAAACATTTCCTGTTCAAATCACTGTGTGGTTCCCCTCTCCTGACTGGATCCTGACTGATACAGTGGATAAACAAAAATCAAATTATAAACATGGATGAAATTCTACTTCCCAAAAGTATATTAATGGTAGTTGTCTCTGGACATATTGTCATTATTGTGTTAATCTGCATATTCTAAGTCCTTATAACGAAAATGAATTATGCTGTAATAAGAAAAATACCACCTTACTTTTCTTAATCCTAAAGTAAAATGTTTTAACCTACATGTAGGCAGTAAAGAATGATCTTCAATTACTTCCAATTATTCAGGATGATTTAATTTAGGCATAGTCACATACTGCATGATAAATTGAGATAAATAATCACCAGAAAACAGAGACTGTGTCCTGTTTCCAGTACAAATTTATGATCCAAAATTGATTTACTGATGCACTAATGTTCATGGACAATTGTAACCAATTATTTTCAAAAATAAAGTAGATGCACAGTAGAAACTTTAGGGTCTCAGCTTTCCCATTCCATGGAAAATTTTATTCCAATAAAATTGGAATAAAATTCCAGTGGAATTCCATGGAAATTTTATTCCAGTAAAACTAAGTATTTCTTCATTGGTTTCAATGTCTAATATATACTTAGGGAGGTTGCAGGGGAGTTTTAAACTTTTTGACATTTCCATTTGAATTTTAGTTAATATGTTATAAAAATCAGCAATTGTACTCATCAGAAATACTCTAATTTTGAAAAAAGCCATCATTTAAAACTTTAGTTTCTGTTGATGATATTTTTGTTTGTTTGTTTTTTTGTGGTACGCGGGCCTCTCACTGTTGTGGCCTCTCTCATTGCGGAGCACAGGCTCCGGACACGCAGGCTCAGCGCCCATGGCTCACGGGCCCAGCCGCTCCACGGCATGTGGGATCTTCCCGGAACCGGGCACGAACCCGTGTCCCCTGCATCAGCAGGTGGACTCTCAACCACTGCGCCACCAGGAAGTCCATTGATGATATTTGTTTTTGAGTTCCAGGGCATAGAAACTCTGAACTGATGAAACTCTTACCCCAGGAAAAGTTAGGAGTTGTACTTTATGCCAGTGTAAGGGTTAGGGAACACCACACAGTGAATATAAAGTAGCCCTTTTAACGGTTGGTTCAGACCATAAAATGGTTTAGAAACATGGCCAATTCCTTCCTCTCAGAAAATACATTACTTTCACCTTTGACTCAACTCTAAATTAACTTGCTTTGTAGCTTCCACATTAGTGAAATCCAGTATTGCTGTATTTTTTAAAACTCTATCATTTCACTGTTGGAAAAACTTAATGGCTGTCACAACCTACATTTTCCTTTGCAATAAAACTGAAAATTACATTATTTGCATTTATGTGGTTCACTATTTCTTAGAGGTAATTATATTACAATCACCATAAGTGTGTCACTAGTATGTTAGCAGTTAATCTGACTTTCCCTGATTTAGCCTGAAATTTCTGCCCTGGAAAGAAAATTGGTAGATTTTTATCAGGGTACTTGATGGCAGCATTATGAATGCAGCAAAGGTGGGTTCTGGGATTAAAACACAATGTTTTCTTTCAAGAATTGAGAATTTCAGGTAACATTTTAAAAATATGAAAAAGGAAAATGACTAAATGAATTTTGATAACACGTCATTGTGCAATATCACATATGAAATGCATAGAACTGATAAAGGGGACCAAGGGGACAATTTAACTGAACAATTTAACTGAATCGTGCCAAACATCAGCTGCTCTTGACAATATGGAAACTCAGATCGGAGTCATTGCCATAGAGACTTGATAGGAATAGTTTTATTTTTGTCCCCTTGAGTTGACTGCTGTTTTCAATATTCTCTACTTCTTAACTTACTAGAAAAATCATTGAGAATATTTAAGAGCTTATCTCTTTTTCCTGGAATCTCAACACATTTGTTTTATATTTCAACCTGAATTTGCTCATATTTAGTTATTGGCCTGATTTTTCCTAAATTTAAGATAATAATATCTTGTCCTCTCTGTTGTCATAATAGAAAAGATCATTTCATACACAATTTTGGTTAGCTTCTCGTTGGCTTTGTCAAATTTAGAACCACTTGAACATTGTGGTTTCTAAATTTAGTCAAACCCTTTGAACTTTAAGTTCCGTTTGGCACTGGCTGAACATAAGCTGCTGCTTTGAAAAAAAAATTCCCTTGTTACCATCAGAATCGAGATGTGTGCACAGCACAGACCTCCTCTTATTTAAAAGAAATACATTCACTTTTATTTGAAAGTTGGGAGCTCCAAGGGGATAAATAATAAAATATGAAACAAAAAATGGGTCATATTTTAGAACAGTTCTTAAGCAGAATTGGGCTCTTGGGTTTAGGGCATGGTATTCTAAAAAAAGAAAGCAAGAAAGCAAGCAAGCCAGCAAGAAAGGGACCTATTTTAGTCTTTTTAAAATCGGCTTGCTTTAACTTGACTCCATGAGTTAGAGCAAAATTGGTCCATTAAGTGCCATTCATTTGGTTTTACTAAAGAGGGTCTTGGTGAACAACATTTTTAAAGAATAAACTCTTCTCCACAATATGAGAGATAATTAGGGTATCTCAAAGTCAAATGGATTTATTTGTCTCTTTTCACATTTTTGCTACCAACTTAAAGTATAATGGTCATAAACTATAACATTCACATAGAAGACATGTCAGGCCATGTCCTGTTTACGTGTATTCATTCATTTAATACAATCATCTTTTAAGATATGCACTGTTGCCCCCGATTCACAGATCCGGAGACTGCTCTGAAGGGACTTTCTAAATGTCACACAGCTGGTAAGGGGTGGGGGCCAGGGTCAGAAGAAGAGATGCCTTTCTGTAGAGCCCCCCTTTTAACCCCAACTGTGCCATGTCTCAGAAAGCTGGACTAAGTTAAAAACCACAGTTTCAGGGATCCAAGTTCTCCCCAGCCTGTGCACATCTGCCACATTAGCCTCTGTTTAGGTAGCAAGGTTTTCTTCCCCCCTTGTGCCCTCAACCTTCACTTCAGGCTCAACTTCATCACACCTCATGTTCCAACTGTAACGGAACATGAGGTTGTGAAGTACTGACATCTTCCAGGATGACCTCGTCTGCCTCCGAAACGTTGCATAATCTGTTCACTTACTTGGAAGTCTGTCTCTGGGGACCCACCAGACGCTGCCCCCACCCCACCCCGCACACACCTTCACGTGATTCCTTTCGTGTTTCCCTACACACCTTGTGGCCTTCCCCCAAAGGCATAGTACATTTCAATACGTGTGAGTTGTGAATTCACGGAGAGCCAGAAGAAGGAATGTTGATTCCCAGAGATCATGTCTCATGGTCCCTGAGATATTACTCTTGAAACACAGAGGGTGAGAGACTATTTTGTGGGCACATTCCTGAAGGCAGATTAAGTCTTCCCTTTGCCCGAGAACAACCACAATCTTGTTGGGGGTAGGGGCACAGACATAGTATTTTCTCTGTGCCTATTGCCCATCTTACAAGAAAAATTCAGAGTGGTCCCCAGGAGAAATGGGAGGATCGCACTGAAAGGTCCCCGAGAATCCTTCTGAAAACACTTTGGGATAAAGCTCCCCACCTCCTGTGAGACTGTCTATTGGTAGCAAACAAGACAAAGCACTTAGCTCCATTTACTCTTTCATGGAAGTGTCAACCTGATATGTAAAATTTCCTAAATCGTATTTTCTTTTGTTATTTTTGTCTTAGTTTTTTTACTCTTGTTTTTCCTTCATAAGGATAATGGAGGTCCAAGAGGTTTGTGAGCGCCATGTAAAGGAATTATTTGACAGCAACCAGCCCTGACCAGCAAAGAGGTACCCCCTTCCCCCTTTCTTTATTTAATCTGTCTCGTATAGTACTTACCAGAAGAACTTTTTGAATGGTAGCCCTAACACTGGGCACTCAATACATGGTTGTTGAGCTCCTATGGATTGAATATTTAAACACTTAACCTTGATGATCTTGGATCACTGTTTTCATAGCAGCAGATTGAAGTGCACAAGTTGTCTCTATTTTATTCTGGATTATACATGACATTTCTAGGAAGTAAAAAATGGAGGAAATTATAGAGGCAATACTTTTTGGAGTACTGGAGATAGAAATACCAACAAAAGGGTGCACTCCTAGCTCATTCTCTAACTCTGGGTGGTTGAGTTCTATTCTGTATCTTTCAGTTATTATTACTGCCATGTCAAAAATTATAGTGACCCTCCTATAGTTATTTCTTACATCCTTCTGTAGCAGAGTAAGCAAAATCACCAATGACACATTCTCTGCGCAGATTCCTGTAGATGGGACTTAAAAAAATTAATGGGAGTTGAATGAGAATAAAGGATAGAAGGGCTACAACAGCCAAAAATAAACACATTTGTGAAACTCTATCATCTTGCATCCATCTTTTCCATGCACTCCAATATACAAATCCCTTTTTCCCCACAGAGATAGATGACAGATTTTGTAAATGTTTAGGTATCATTAAAACAGTCACCATCTCAATATAGGAGAACAATAATAGTATATGACTGCAGCCAGGAGGAAATTGAGAAATGCCTACCCACCCTTCAAATCAGTGATATTTCCTTCTACTTCTCTTCCTTTTCCCTTTCTGAATTCTAATTTTCCTTTTTTAACCTGGAACATACTGATTTCACAATAGCCTTTATTATTAGCTCTTCTCTGCAAGTTTTGTTTGTTCCCAAAAAATTAGGTTTTCATGGAAATTTGCTTTGGTGAGTGAACAGTAGTGAGAATATCATCTTGCTCAAAGTGGGCTCTCAAAATGTAATGGCATATATTAATGAATGTGTTTTACTTCATGTAAATGCACCTTTTCAATTATACAGCTTTGAATAAGAAAATTTTAAGAAGAGATTATAAAGAGAGGGATCACACTTGAAAATCCATTCTAGCTCTAAGCTCCTTTTCTGCCATCCTTTTTGGGTCATCTTGTCTAAAATGTCAAAATTAGTCTCTGAATATAGCGTGAAACAAACCTAATCTCTACTTAGTGAAGAAGAAAAATGTAGCTGTCAGAATGTGATAAAACTATCCAAAGTATGTTAAATCTGAAAGAACAGTTGGCAAAAACACACAAAACTGCTAAATGTTTACCGGGGGTGGGGGGTGGGAGGTGTGATGGGGGAAGTTTGGGGAGAATTTAATCTCTCCCACTAGATTATGAATTTCATAGGGCAAGAGTCATATCTATTTGTTTGCCTCTATGGACCTAGCTGCTGGTAGAGGGCCTGACTCATGGTACAGACTCAAGAAGTACTTGCTGATTCAATGGTATTTTATTCATTTTCTTCTGTCTTGGTTCCCACAAAGAGCAAATATTACTTTTCTAGTCATAAAAATCAAGATAATAAAACATGTGCCATATGGTTGTATTGTAGGACCTCCATAAATCTTTGTTGAATGACTGAATCCAAGCAAAGAGCATGAAATCACCCAGGCAAAATATGACACATGAGTCGCCGTTCTTTCACAGCATGAAAACCACACATTTTTCATCAGGATAAAATTGAAAACCTAACACGGGTATGCACAGATAATCTGTGATCCTGCCCTTCCCCAAATTTTATGTGACTGTCCTGGTGCTGGGGAGCCCAGAGCTTTCCTGTACGAGCTTAGTCAGTGCATCTCTGCTCCACTCCAGATGTAACTCTATCTCCATGCACTCGCTTCTCTTTCCCTCCAGAGTTAGAGAAAGAAGTGCTGTTGTCTCCAAAGCTGATGTTTTCTCCCGTGACCCTGATTCCAACCCCTCCTTCCTATTCCAGGCCTTGATTCTCTCAAGACCCCTCATGTTTTTCTGGAATGCAGCTCCTTCACCATGGCTGCTGTCATTCAGTCCTCAGCCGTGCACAACTCGTGTCTCCTAAAAATAAAAACCCAGACCCCCAGCACCCAAATAGTTGATCAAAACTATTGCCCATTGGGCAACTTCTCTCCTTCCAGAGGTAAGTTATTCACTGAAAATCTGAGTAGTATTTAAAGACTCTGGGGAGACTAGCAAGGCGGATGGATAGCAGCTTTGGTAGTCTCCGGGGATGCGGCATGATGCCACCTACTAGGTTTGGCTGCACTCTCCTCCCTTGGGTACTGCTGCCAATTCATCATTTGAGTTTCCTATTCACAATTCTGATTATTGTATTGTCCTCAGGCAGCTCTGTGCTGTCCCTAATTGGGACAATTGGTAATTAGCCCTGTCACTCCCCTGTGGTCCATGACCAGCTATAACTTGCCCCCTAGCTGCCCTCACAACTACCTGAATCAGCTTTTCCCAGTCTTGAGGTGCTGATAAAATAGGACAAAGCTTTTGTTTCCTGATCACACATTTTTGCCTTAAATCTTATGCTTTGGTTTCTGCCTTCACCACTTAGTGAAATATTTCTGAGGTAACCAATGAGCTCTTAATTTCAAAATCAATGGTATTCTTCAAATTCATCATAATCCTCCTCTGTCAATCATTTTTTATTCCTGATGAAGTGGCATCCTGTAGATGAAATTAAGATTTCAAGTGTATTTTCTATACGGGCATTGTTTTACAAAGTGTATTTTTTTAAGTCAATGATTTGATATGGGGCACACACCGTTTATGGTGTCTCTGCCCCATCCCTTATTACTTTACACTTGGCTGGCTTCCATGATTATTTGTCTGACTTTTCAAGGGGTTTGAGTTTGTAACTCTTATTTAGAATATCTCTCCTTCAAGGTGCTTTTCCAGTTAGGGTACTACTCTTGGTTTTTATTTATTTATTTATTTAACTTTATGACCACTCTGTTCCTTCTCCCTCAACTTCTTCCAATTCTGCTACCTCATTACATCTTTGAAATGTAGATTCTTTCTAAAGATTTGCTTGTACTCTATTCTCTTCACCCTTGGTGAGCTCACCCAATCTTATACACCCAATGGCCACCTTGACCTGGAATCTCTCAGGAGTCTGCTTGACCACTCTTGGTGGCCCCCATGGGTTCTGCTGTGCATTTCACATCTTCACTCACAATTCCGAACATCCTTTGAGTTCAATATGTACAAACTAATTTTTTTTCCTTTTAGCCTTAAAACCTAGCCTTTCCCAACATTCCTTATCCTTCTAGTTATCACTAATATCTTAATCACCTGGGTTTAAATATTGATTATTCTTCTCTTTCTCTGATGCCCCTTTATTGTCAAGTTCTGTTTATTTCCATTTGTTACTCTTCTTTATTCAGAATTCCACTTCCCTTATATGATGTTCATACAAAATCATCATTTCCTTATGTGCTTATTTCCTTATTATTACCCTAATTTGATAGTGCTATTTGTCAAGAGTTAGCAAACAAAAGTATAAATCCCCTACAAAATAATACACACCCAATATTTTCCTAGACCGGCTACTACCAATCATATTTATTTATTTATTTATTTTTATTTATTTAAAAAAATTTACATTGGAGTAGAGTGGATTAACAATCTTGTGTTAGTTTCAGGTGTACACCAAAGTGATTCAGTTCTACATACACATGTATCTATTCTTCTTCAAATTCTTTTTCCTTTTAGGTTATTACAGAATATTGAGCAGAGTTAAGCTACCACCAATCTTTTTAAGTGTATTGCCTTTGGAGGATGCTAATTTATGTACAGTCTGTCTTCCCTTCCTTTGTTGAGTGTCATGGGGGCTCATCTCTCACACCTGAGTGTCTCACAGCCCATCTCTGCTTCTTACAGAGGCATTTCCAAAGAGCATCTTCCATTGTATCTGTGTGTAAAGGGAAGCCTCTAATTTTGATGTATTAAGGAACTGTTGAGTGATGGATCACCCTTCCTTTGTGTATTGCAGTTTAACAGACAAAAGTTTTATTTTAAATTCTGAATCTGTGGTCATATGCTCTCCACCAATAATCATTATTTAATTCATCCTTTCAACAAGTTAATAAATGATTCACATTTCTCCCAAATCAATTCTTTTCTCTCCTTATTCATTTTAGAAGCCATTTCCAGATTAAATTTTCTGAAGCCTAGTTCCATTAATATTTCTCCCCTGTTCAAAAATACAACCATGCTCTCCTCTTGTATATAAAATAATGTCCAACTCCAGAGTAAGCCATTCAATTCCTCCCATGATCTCAATCCAAACTTCTTTTCCAACCTGATTGTATTGATGGTCATGTGTCACACTTTACAGCCAAACCAAATATTCACCTCTCACCCTGTGGAAGACAGACTCTAAAGTGGCTTTTCATAATCCCATCTCCTGGTGTTCACAGCTTTGCCCAGTACTGTCCCCAAGAACGTGGGCATGACGTGTGATTTTCTTCTAACAAATAGGATACAGCAGTGGGCATGAGAGGTCTCTGAGGACATCTCTGGGTCATCAGAGATCTCTCTGATGACATGTGTCACATGTAAAAACTGTGTCACTACCTTGCTAGAGTCTATCTTTCCCTGGTACGTTGCCATGTTGTGGGTTCCATGTTGCATGGTCCAAATGGGAAGGAACACAGGGTGTCCTCTCTAGGCTGAAGGCCGTTAAGAAACTGAATATTCAGTTTTTCAATGCAAGGAACTGAATTCCACCAACACAAGTGTATTCTTCCCCAGTCGAGTCTCAGATGACACTGTGGTCCCGGCCAAACCTGTGACTGCAATCTTGTAAGACCCTAAACAGAGGACTCAACTAAGCTATTCCCAGATTCTAGGTCTATAGAACTGAACCGTGGTATCGATGATGTGTGTTGCTTTAAGCTGCAAATTAGTGGTAATTTCTTACACAGCCACAGAAAACTAATACACATCCTATACCTCAGGCCTGAAAAGTCTTTCTCTATACAATCAGGAATTTTAATTCTACCATATCTCATATCTCAGTGCCACTTACCTTGAGGAATTCCCTCCTGTCTGAGAAAGCAAACTTTCTCATTTCTTAACCCCAACACGACCTGATTGGACCTGCTTCTATGGGACATATTTCTTCTATATTTTTATATTGGATGTGTATCTTCTCTTTTAGACCATAACCTCTCAAAAGGCAGAACTTGTGTTTGATTCATCTTTAGTATCAAGGAACCTAGCACATTGCCTTGCATGTGTTAGTAGATTAATAAATATTTTTAATAAATTAATAAAACTTTACAAAATAACTGAGCCTAAAAATGTAGGTACTGGGGATATTAAAATATGTACTTAACTTTCTGTTTCAAAAAAAATGACACAGCTCAGTGGTTATCTGATTGGACTAGAAAATATTGCGGAGAAATAGACTTAAATTTTAAATCATTTATTTTTCCTAAATCTGCTCTAACTGCTTTGCACTGTGAAATATAAGACATTTTAAAAAGAATGATGGAAATGTACACTACTGGAGAAAACATGTGAATGTTTAGAAACTAATATTTACATAAATGGCAACAGTTTTCCTAAAAGTTTTACAAGGCCCTAAAAATTAAAATAGAGGCAGAGTAGTTTAACTTCATTTCCTCATGGTCTATGATGTTTTAGTTTTCTATTCATAATGAACTTTCTATCTGCCCTACTCAAAACTCTTGCCTGTATCAGTAGGGTGATTTTAATTAACAAACACAGGAGCAATGATTAATAATTTAACTGTTTTCATTTCTGCAAAACAAAATGTGTAAAAGTAGAATGTGACATGAAATAAATATTCTATTTAACATGAAGACAGTCTGGCATGTGTGTATGCTTTGTGGAACATCGACATTGTATGTGAAAGGTAGCTATGCTTTCATAAGAACTGCTAAATATTAAAGGAACTGTAATAATGTTTAATATTACATATGGTAATGCTATTATAATATAAGGGGATTAAGAAATGTATTCTGCTAGGAATGTAGTTTCCTGTGTCAGCTGTGCCTGTATTGTGAATGCATGATTATGATATCTATATTCTACACTAATTGGCTAATTCCCTAATAGTAGCAAGTGTCAGTGTATCCAGGGATATTAAATTGTTCTAAAAACTGCTTAAATGTCATTGAGATTCAGAACAGTGTTCTAAACATTCAGTGATTTAAAATTATTCATTTGCAAGACTCTGGTTTAACAAAAGAACATTTTCAGATCTTCACCATACAAACCAGGAAGAACTAGTATCACAGCAACTTTGTTTTACATACAAATCTAAAGCACTGACGATAGGATGAAAATGATCTTTTGTAATCAGAGATTTCAAAGTGGAACTCTTTATCTCAAAAATCTCTAAAAATAAATAAAAGGAACAAAAACCCCACAACAAATTGATGCTTTAGTTCTTAATATGCTTCTTTCTGGCATGAAACATGCCATTAGCATTCAGAAACTGCATTCAAACCAGCCTATATCAAAAGCATGTTCGCTTGCTAGAATTTCTGTTGTCATTTTGGAAAATTATTTTAAAGCAAGCATCCTATAGCATAGGAAATGCTATTGTCAAAAAAGTCATAACGTGATATTTAAAAGAACACGTTAAATTCTACACTATTGTAAATATGTTTTTCATAATGGTGTTTGCTAAAATACTTATAAAATATCTTTGAAATATGGGGAGGGGGAAGGGTAAGCTGTGACAAAGTGAGAGTGGCATGGACATATATACACTACCAAACATAAAATAGATAGCTAGTGGGAAGCAGCCGCATAGCACAGGGAGATCAGCTTGGTGGTTTGTGACCACCTAGAGGGGTGGGATAGGGAGGGTGGGAGGGAGGGAGACGCAAGAGGGAAGAGATATGGGAACATGTGTATATGTATAACTGATTCACTTTGTTATAAAGCAGAAACTAATACACCATTGTAGAGCAATTATACTCCAATAAAGATGTTAAAAAAAAAATCTTCGCGTTTTCAACAGTTTTTCATTGAATAGGAGAGTTTAAAAGGATATACTCTAATTTTGTGCATTTCTGCAAGGTGATAATTTCAGGGTTATCATTATAATGAATACATTCTTTAAAATGTAAATGTCTAAATGCCAATATGCTTATAGTTGTCTGTGAATCTACATATACCTGTATCCACACAAAATTCTTGTGAATATAGATTTTGTCTGCTTTCCTGTCTTACAATTCATTTTCCTAGAAAACAATTAGAGATATCCATTTAAAGTGAAGCCTAGGTTATGCCATTCTCCTACTTAAAATACTCCAATGTCTCCCCATAACACTGGATAAATCCAGATTTATCTCATATGACGGCTCCCTCCCTGACCTCTCTCCTCTCATTTCTATCATTCTTCTCCACTTTGGGTGCAGTGGTTACAGTGGCCTACCTTCTGGTCCTGGAATATCACTGAATATCCCAAGATTCACCTCTGCGTTATCTTCTCGTGCTCATTTCCCTCTTGATATGCAAATCTTAGCTTCAATGTCACCTCCTCAGAAGGGTCTTTGTGGGTCAGCAACACTAAAGTACCAGCCATTGCCTATAGGGCCACCCTGTTTAATTTTCCACTTAGCTATCACTGTTTGTGTATGTGGGTGTGTGTGTAATTATTGTCAGTCACACCCACTCAGGCATAGACACACTGCCTGGAATTGAGCAGGTGTTCTGAAGGAATGAGTGAAGTATTAGGAGAAAAGAGTTTATGGTAGAGTTCTACCTGACACTGAAAGTGTGGCTTTCTCTTGCCTTTGCTGTATAACCTTAGGCAATTACTCAAATTCTCTAAGTTGATTTCCTATGAGCAGAAATGAGATCATAATATTTATCACATTTCCTAAGGACTGTTTGACTAATAAATGAGATAATACATATGCCATATTTAACCTGTTGATTGACACCTAGAAGTCAAAACTTGGTTGTCATTTCATTGTTGGACATTATATATGCATATATATGTATAGAGAGAGAAACAGTGACAGAGACAGAGATGGTAGACAGAGGGAGAAAGAGAAACAGAGAGACTCATTCTCAAGTTAACAAATAATATCTCATCTGAAGCTGGTATTTTATGGCATTTATGAATATTTTAAAATTTATAAAATAACATTTATGAGAAAAGATAATAGTTTGATTTGTAGACAAAGCATTAAAGGCTGCATTAGGATTTTTAAACAATTTTGTCAACTTATTTTCAAGTTATTTTTCTCCTTAAATTTTGTCCATATTTTATTACAAATATAAAAAAATCAAATAATACAGAAGTATATGAAATAAACTTTCAAAAGCACCTCATTACCATCCCAATTGTACAATTATCAGCTTCATCTTATATTGTTTATGCTTTTGTGAAAGCATGTTGATTCAAATGCTCTATTGCCTTTATTACTTCATGACCTATTGGAGGTTAACATAATTTTTTAAATTGACCAGTGGGCAGACAATAAATGTTATTTGATAAAAGAAAAATATTAATTTTTAAATTTTTAAAATATGACTGAGAATTTGTTTCTATAAAATATATTGAGCTCTCATTTCCCCAGAAAATTTAAGTATCTCACATTTAGAATTTGCTATGCTTCTATAAGAGCCTTCTGTTTTGTGATATCATTGGAAACAGATTCTCTTTAAATATTCATTTAGAATGTTGATTTTAAAAGTGCAAAATCTAAAAAAAAAAATAGGGCTTTGATAAAGACCTCTGGAGTTGTCAAGGGAAGAAAGTTTACAAGAATGAATGAATTTATAATATTCTGAGACAGGTAATTGTAGGTTCCCTTCATCAAGGTACAAACTGTGCTGATCTGTTTAGGTCAGTGTGCAAATGTTGACTCGGGAATGAGATACAGCATGAAAGCAAGAGTCTTATACACCAACCAGCCACATGGCGGTCTGAACTTCTAAGAGATGGGTGGGGTCACCGAGCCTTTAGAAAAGCAAAGTCATCCCACTTTTGATACATCATATATGGCTTTCTTTAGTAAAAAATGTGGAGTAACAGCTATAAAAAGAAAGACTGATACCAATTACCTGACTCTTTTATACCACTCGGGAAAAAAGTTCTTAGTTACACTTATTCTTTTAGAAAAGTATATGTCCAACTGAAGAAGGAACCACAAGGGTTTTGGCATTCTTCTCTCCCCTCTTGCCAAAGGAAACATGAAAGGTTTTACTGAAACGAAGATCAAAATAAAGAACAAATTGAATTTGCTTAAGTTTTTGTTAATAATCTCTAATAATTCTTCTTGCAAAGTTTAAAGACTAGGACTAATTCAGTTCATGGCATTTGGGTTACAAGGAGATATTTCAAAAGTATCAAGTTCAACGAGTGTAGTAGAACTGAGTTCTGAAATACAGAACTCTTCAGATTCAAACTTGCATTCCATCCACGCTATGTTAAATTACTAATTCAAAAGTAAATACAGAGACAGTACTCTATATATTTGCTTGTATATATGTTCCAGAAGGAAATTTATTGCTTGTTCATCATAAAATGATGGAAATTGGCTTTTGGTTCATTTTGAAAAAGAATGTGAATAACAAGTATGGGAAAAATGTGGGGACTTCTTTTAAATGACGGGCTATTGTTCTATTGTGGATATGGCGAGGCTTAAAGAAGTTCCATATGGCTGGAGTATGGTAACACCACCGATAATTAAAGGCTGCACAATGTCTCTACTTAGCTATGGTACTGTACTATAACCATAATTATTTTAGGACTAAAAAGAATTACAGTTTTCCTCCAGTCCAACCCTATCATTTAACAGTTGAAGAAACAGGCTCAGTTAGATGAATTTGCTCATTCAAGGCCACTTGGCAAGTTTGGCAGGGAAAGAGGGAATGGAACCCACATCTCAGAAGAGGACCTTTCCCTTGATTGCCTGACCTCTCCTGATAATGAAAATGGCATATATTTTAACTACTTTATTGACATTGACTTTTATTTGTTTTCTCTAGAATAGTAGCTCTGAAGAATTATAATGAAGGTGGCAATGACAGTAATCTGGATTAATTTTTACTTTCAGTTACATGTACATTCTGACATGTCTAGAAATTCATCTTCACCCCTGAAAATCTGCTATATTTTTCTCTTTTACTTACAAGTTATGGCAGATAATAAATGAGTATCTCAGAAACATACATTTGTACATTAGTACTTTTTCCATGGTGTGTTTTTTATCTTTTCAAAGTAAAATTCATGATTAAAGTCATTTGAGTAATACAACATGTATGATTTTCCTCCCATCAACTCTTCTCAAGCACCTGGCAATTGGATATACTTTAAATATGGTTTTAAATAATTAACATAAAAGTAAATATATTCACTTTACATAAACACACTGTCTCATAAATTAGCCGTCATAGTTTTGTTCCTTCTTTCTTTTTCCTTCTTTCTTCTTTCCTTCCTTCTCCCCTTCCCCCCATTTCTCCCTCCCTCCCTCCTTCCTTCCTTCTTTCCTCCCTGTCTTCTTTCCTTCTTTCTTTCATCTTCCCTTTCTCTCTCCTTCTCTCTACCTCTAAGCCAATCGTGTGTTCTAAATAAATCATTTTACTTTTATCTCCCATTTTTAATCTTCACAGTTCTCTTCCTTATGAACAAAAGTCAATGGCTTACATCAAGCAATTAACTGAATGGATGGAAATGGTTTTACTTTAGTCAGGTTAACTCTAAGGCAGAAAAAGTGGATTTATGTTGCCTCTCCAGTTTGAATATGTTAGTCTAAAAATTTCCAATTATTATTCCAATTATAATTATTATTGTATTATCCAATTATTTGTAAGAATTAAGATAAATTATTACTATAAACTATGACTTAATTAATCAGATTAGTTTCCATTCCCTCCCAGGTTTCTGATAAGTAGAATGAACAGCATTCATGGCTTCCTTCTGAGTTGATGGTTTACTGGGCATCAGAATGGGGGTGGGGTAGCAGCACTTAACTAGAGGCAGAAGTGACAGAGAAAAAATTGTCAGTTCTACTGTTTTGCCTGAGGCTGGCCCTTAACATGAGGGAAAGGCCTTCCTTCTTAGACTTTTAGGATACATATTCTTTGGGCATGCTTCAACCAGACATGCCTAAATAAGATGTTTCTAACATGTTTTCCTTCCCTGGTCGTATGCAACCATGGAGCAGAGTAGTTAAAAGGACTCACTTTGCTGCCTTAAACATTTCATCAAATCATGTTGGACTTCTACTCCACCAAGACAGGGAACCCGTTCTGCCCACGCTCTAGACCTGCTCTGTAATACTTCTTCATAATTTCAGAGATTACTTCTTGGTTCATGCTGTTCCAGAATGGTGCCCACTATTTGATTACTGTTAAGATTTTTCGGCATATAGTGTCTTTTATCATTATATAATGCCCCACTTTGAATCATATCTTTCTTTTAGCCTAAATGACATCTTTTCCAATATTGAGTCTCCTACTTTTTTATTGCATTTTTTTCTTATTTTTGACTCACTCTTTTACTCTCAGACCTCCTGTGTCAACTGTTTTAAGTGTGTCTCATGTAAACATTGTGTACATTGGTATTATATTTTTACTTAAAATAGTAATCTTCCTTTAATGGCAAAATTCATTCCATTCACATTTTGAGTGAAGATCAGTGTATTTCATGTTTATCGCTCATTTTAAATTATTTTCTTTTTTCCCTTTCTCCTGTTTTTTATTTGCCCAAATTGCTAGTTATTTCATTTTTCCTCTTGTTAGTTTGTATTTAAATCATATTTTCCATTCAGTCAATAATGTTTATCCTTTTTTTCCTGCTCTTCTATTTAGATACTTATGCCTCTACTATTATTTGAAAAAGACAAACTGTTTTCCCAGTTGAGATGCATTATTTTACTCAGCACAATATTCAATTTTCTTTGACTTCACCTGCACCCCTTACAACACCAACAAAAATGTTAAAACTTTAGAAGAGTTATACCAGGTCCTTACACTCTTTGCAATATGTCATTTCAATTTCAAGAGTTTTTATTTAGCATTAAATCACCCACTACTAGACGTTTATGTATTAAATATAAAGATATAGATTGATAAAGAGATACATGATCAGACTGATGGATGAATATGTATATCACCTTCTTTCCTCTTCATCTTCCTCTCTATAGAATTAGTTTTTGATTGGTTAGAGCCTTTTTTTCAAGTTTTTTTTTTTTTTCATGCGGGGTACTTGGGTAATACATTTTCTAAATTCTTGTGTATTTTCGGATAAATAACAACTCAGCTGATTATAGGATTCTTGGGTTGTAGCTCCTTTTTTCTCTTTTCTGGCTGCTTCAACCATTACTAATAAGATAATAAGACAATGTCAAACACACTTTTTCCCCTTGTATGTAACTTTTATTTCTGCTTGGAGGCTTGTGTGCTTTTAATCTTTTGACTTTAGGAATTTTACCAGGATGTGTTTGATGTGTTTTCTTATTCATCAGTTTGGTTTAGAAGTATGAAAGGCATTTCATTCTACAGACTTGATTCTTTCTCCATGTCAGGAAAATTCTGTAATCTAGTCTAATTAACTGTTGCCTCTCCTCTTTCTGTTCTTTTTTTTCCTTTTAGAAATTCTATCATTTATATTACATCTTCTGGATCTCACCTTAAATTCTTTATCTTTTCTCTCATTGATTGACATCTCTCTCTCCATTTTTGCTTTGTGATTTGAAATTTTATTTGTACTTGATCTCACAGACCACTTATTGTGATTTCTATACTGCCCAACTTCTTTATTCAATTTAGATAATATATTGCTTACTCTGAAATAATGATTTTTGTTTTCTTTTTGTTATTGTTTTAGCACAAGAAAACTTTTGTATACTGAGTGTTCTGAATATGATTTTGTTATTTCAGATTTTCATCTGTCCCCACCAGCAGTTCTAACTCACTGCAAATGTGTCCTCATTATTCTTCCTGATATTGTCTCCCTAGCTGCTGGGAAACTTTAAAGAGGTTGCTATTTTTTCCCTGCTATGTCATGGATCTTAGGGCTAGAGGTTGGAATTGCCTAAATGATTAGACTCCTGTTGGTAAGAAAAGCAGAAGAGCTTTGGTGGCCAGTCTAGAGGCACAGATGCCTGTTCTTTGCCAAAGCACCTGGAGGAAGGTTCCTCACTCTGTAGTTTCATTGAACTCTCCCAGCCTCCAAGACACATCAATTTCCATCTTGATCTTCTAGGGCTCTGGAACACCTTGCACACTCACTCAGAATGAGATCAGCTTTCTTTTTATGAGTTCCAAACTATAAAAAGATAGCAATCACAAGAGAAAAAAATAAAAGAATTGTAGGCTAAGTCCAGAAGATATAATGTTGTCAACCTTCTACCTGTGGGTACACAAATCTCTGAAAGGTAGGGTCATCTTAGGATCTACTGCTTTGTGGCCCTTTCCCCTAGGCAATAATTACTTTTACAGTAGCTTACCCTGGCCCAGTTCTTTCTGCTGTGATCCTAACAGATGTCAGATCCCAATTACGCCAGTTGTCTGTGAGTTCCAAAATCTCTTTGGTCGACAGAGTCAAATAGCTTGGAGTGGGAGTTGATAGGAAGGGCAGGTAGCCCTACTGCCAGAATCTCTGCTCATGGCATTTATTTTCTATTACATTCAGACAATGCGCTGGTAAAACATGACATTCACTCATTCACGAAACATCTGGCCATCTGCTGTGATACCAGAGAACTATGCCTCGATGTTTTTCCCCCTCAACTAACATGTACGTTCAAGGAAGACAGGTGTAAGAGTCTATATTTCTTTCACAGCATAAGTGGTACCTTTGTGAGTGTTGAGTGTTGGAGGACCTAGTAATTGAGCTGCTCCAAGGATGTTCTATGAAGATTTATAGTGAAGCCAGTGAACTAGAGATGCTAGACATCTGTTCTAATTAAAGAGAAAGTAATTATAACACAGTCTAGAACAATAAGAATATGAAAAAGATGTGGCGTGTGTATTATATATATATATATATTATACACGCACAATGAGATATTACTCAGTCATAAAAAAAGAATGAAATAATGCCATTTGCAGCAACATGGATGGACCTAGAGATTGTCATACTAAGTAAAGTGAGTCAAAGACGAATATTATATGATATCACTTATATGTGGAATCTAAAAACAATGATACAAATGAACTCATATACAAACATACATAGATTTATAGACATAAAACAAACTATGGTTACCAAAGGGGAAAACAAAAGGTGGGAGATAAATTAGGAGTTTGGGATTAACAGATACACACTACTATATATAAAATAGATAACCAACAAGGACCTACTGTATAGTATAGGGAACTATACTCAATATCTTGTAATAACCTATAATGGAAAACAATCCTATATATATATATATATATATATATATATCACTTTGCTGTACACCTGAAATTAACACAACATTGTAAATTAACTATACTACAATTAAAAAAAAGAATATGATTCCACAGTGTAGTCATTCATGGGTCAAGTGTACTTCTACTTGTACACTGCTACTGCTTGTACCAGTGTTTCTGATCATTTATAAGCTATACCTCCTTCAAATAAATATAAAACCTTCATGCCCAACTTCATAAGACTTTTCCAGGTAGTACCCATTGAGAATTATCCTACGTAATTTTCTCTTGAGTTTTGTTGAAGTTTGGATTTTAATTTTTTTCAAAATATAAAATTGTAACATGGAATATATTTTTCAAATTCTATTTCTGTCCTTCACCCACGACAATGAGTTTAGAATCAGTGACTCATGTCATAATCATTCGTTTAGCTTGTTAGTAACCTGCTACACCATTAATAAATAGATAGCTGTTGTGACCAATTTATTATCTTTACTCTGCTGAAATTAGAGCATCCAAACACATTATGGTTTCAGGTCATTTTAGAGTTGGAAAACATCTTTGATAGCACACAGCGAGATCTCAGATATAATGCTGTATAACTCATCATTTCTGTTTGGTTCAGTATTTGCAGCAATGATTAATACATGATTTAGAAAGCAACTTTAAGATGTGGCTCTGAATCAAAACCTTTGTGGAGTAGGGGTGCTGGTGAAAAGTTGTTTTAAGACATAGAAACTTAAAGTAAGTCAATGCTATCTCTGGCTGTCAGACAAACAAGCTAAGAAATTACCCTAATTCATTGTTAGGCTGCAAGGGTGAGAAAATATCACATGGAAAGATGACGGCAGGTCTCACCTCTAAAGAAGTATATTCACAGCATTAAAAGCATGTATAGCAGGATGTCAAATTTGCAAAACTAGAAGTAAATTTAAAGTACTTCTACTTTCACAGCACTTTTGATGTTGAAATTCCCTCTCTAATCAGACACCCAGACCACTTTGGGATCATAAATCATGTTGATGAATCAGTCTCTAAGCCCTAAGCAGTGCTGGCTGAGGCTCTGCAGGCAGAAAAGGCAGCCCATACCTAGAATATGTGTCAGTTCCAGCCAAGATAAAACGCTGTCCCTTCCAGGGTGGAAGAGGTCCAATGCAATCCATCTGCTACCAAGTAACTGGTTCCCTTTGAGGGTGATGTCGTATCAGGGCTCTGCACTGGTTCTGTTGCTGCCAGGCTGAACACTGGACAGCAGCAGTTGCTACATCATTCTTGGTGAGTGGGAGCCCATGCTGTTGGGCCAATGAATAGCCTTCTTCACTGTCAAAACAGCTATTTTGCTCATGAGCCTCTGTGCTAGCACCAAGGCAGCTGAAGTCAAGTAGCTGAGCCATTCTCTCTATTTTGTTTTTTTGTGCCTCTGATCCCAAAGGTACCACTTCTGTCTTAAGATGCAACTGTGTGGGATTTTCCAGACCCTATCAATCTGTGGATCTGTCAGAAACCAGCTCATGGTGAACATCTCTGGTCACATGATCATTTGGTGTTCCACACTCAGGTGTGTGCCTGGAGCAATGTCCCAAAAGGAGGCATCCTTTTGTCCAAGAACCATGGGAATCTACAATGTGACTCTCTAATTGGGACTTTTCATAAATTCCTCCATGATGTATTTTTATAGAGCAGTTTTCTCCAAAATAATAAGGTCTACCAGGTCTTATGGCTCCAGTAGCAGAGTCAGTGGTACTGCAGACAGGACCTTCTATAGAACCATTTACTGCTCTAAGCCCTACTCAAAGCCTTTAGGGTCATTTAGAGTTGTATGGATTGAGTAGCACTCCCAAGTGCTAGTAGTTGGATGGGAGGTGCTACATGTAATAATCTTGCTTTATTTTGGAGAGCCTATCTTGTCATGCTTAAGACCACTGTACCCCTAAGACCTTCACTGATGTGCAATTCTCCTCAGTCTTTGTAGGTTTTGTCTCTACCTTCTGAGTATCATGTGACTTAAAAATTCTTCCAATGTATTTGCTCCTCCATGTGCATCCGGTCAAATTAACATAATGCCATTGATAGAGTGGGGACCAATGTCATGTTCTGAAGAATATCAAGAGGGTCAGACTCTTTGGACTATAGTGTGACAGTGGACATAAGAATTAGCATAGTATATAAGATATATGTATACTGTTTTCTGTCCCAGATGGATACACACCATAAAGATGGAAAAGATTACCTTTGTTAAATTAATGACCACGTAGGTTATGTGCATAGGGCCTTGCTCCTCTTCTCTAGCAAAGATATTTTATATGGTGCAGGGTCTGTAATTGAGATAAACTTACTCAAGTTGTAGAAGTCCACTGTCAAGCTCAAAGATCCACCTGACTTTTGTAGGTTGGTAAATAAATGGAGATATTTTGGCAGCTACCTCCCATATGTTCCTAGGTCTTGAAAGGTCTTGAATAGTGGTAATAATTGTTGCCATTTCCCAGAAAGTAGCACGTTTGGGATTTACTATCTTGACGGGAGAGTGGGAATGTTTCAGAGGTTTGTTTACATTTAGCCTTCCTTCTCACAACAGCTATTCCCCCACAGGCCGAGGAACCAATGTGGGATTTCTTCCAGCTATAAAGTGTGTCTACTCTAATTCTATATTCGAGATCAAGGAAATGTCCCAAGGTGAGTCCATGGGCCTCATACCCCCACTGTGAGCTGGACCTGTCCCTGGACCCAGGTTTAAGATGCAGCCCTCATTTTCTCTGACTCTAGTAGGACGGTGTGAGATTGCGTCCAGGCCCTGTTAGTGTATGTCAACTCTGGTCCTGTGCCCACCTGTCCTTGACATATGGATGTTCCCTTTTCCCCACTGAATATTTACCTGAGCAAATGGTCACAGGCCTTTTGGGGAAGGACTGGGTGATTTTTACCTACACACTCGCCAGGCTAGTGCAGGGTACTTCAGGCCGAGGACCTGGCCTCTGATCTGGTCAGCGAGTTCCAGGCCTGTAAATTGCCTCAAGTCCTATAATAGACAAGAGATTGTTTACTCTTTACTGAGACAGGCACCCTTACTCCCCTGATTATCCCTCGCTGAGTTTTGCAGCTTGTGCACACTGAGTTAGACCTTGTATCAGATGGATATCATAGGTGTGATGAGAACATTTGGAAATACGTGGGCTTCTCAATGTCCTCTTCTGGTTGAGTGGAGAAAGTTTTGCAGCTCTCTGCGTCTGAGCCTCAGTTCACCTTGCCCACTTGGCAGTAAGAACATCATCGTGCTGGCACTGCTTCTGGTCACTTCTTACCTCCTTAGGAAGCCAGATCTGGTTTTGCCCTCAGGAATCTCCACTCTTGATTATGCTCTAAAGTGACAGGTTTCCACTTTGCTTGGTTCTGAACAGTCTCAGAGTCCACTGTGTAAGATACAGTATCACCTGCTCTCAATCATTTCATCTCTCCACAAACTGACTCACTGAATTAGGCTGTGCCTGTTCCACATTAAGAATAAGAATAAGCAGTGGAAGCACCCTAAGTGTGCATCAGGTGAATGGATAAAGTTGTGGTACCTATATACAATGGAATATTACTCAGCCATAAAAAGAATGAAATAATGCCATTTTCAGCAATATGGATGGATCTAGAGGTTATAATACTAAGTGAAGTAAGTCAGACAAAGACAAATACCAAATGATATCACCTATATGTGGAATCTAAAATATAACACAAATGAACCTATCTATGAAAGAGAAATAGACTCACAGACGTAGAGAACAGATTTGTGGTTGCCAAGGGAGAAGGCTGGTGGGGGAATGATGGATTGGGAGTTTGGGATTAGCAGATGCAAACTATTATATATAGGATGGATAAACAGCAAGGATCTACTCTATAGCACAGGGAACTATATTCAATATCTTGTAATAACCTATAATGGAAAAGAATCTGAAAAAGAATATACATGTGTATAACTGAATCACTTTGCTGTTCACCTGAAACTAACACAATGTTGTAAATTAACTATACTTCAATAAAAAATGGTTAAAAAATAAAAACAACTTTAAAATAAGAATAAACAGAAGTGTGAGTGTATGTGTGTGTGTGTGTGTGTTTCAGGTGGAGTGGGATGGGAGAGGCTGTGGTGGAATATCTCTCTCAAATATCTTTTTTTCTTTTTTATTGAGGTACAGTCAATATATAATATATAAATTACAGGTGTACAATATAGTAATGCACAATTTTTAAAGGTTATACTCCATGTATAGTTATTATAAAAATATAATATTTGCTATATTCCCCACATTGTACAATATATCCTTGTAGCTTATTTTACACCTAGGAGTTGGTATCCCATTTTCTTCTATACAGTACCTCTGACTCACCTGTCCACTATATTCTAGCACTGAGACAAATAAAAGGTAACTCTCTGGGTTTTCTTCAGAGCTCTTTCAGAGCTCTGACAATGCACACTGAACGTAGCTGTCAGAATGCATATTGAGTTCTCAAAGGCATTTAATAGGTTTCTCATGATATTCTTGCAGATCAAATGAGTGACTGTTGAGTGGATGATAATAAACGTATCACGGTAGCTTTGAGTAACCACTCCCAAAGTTTGTCCAGCTCTGAGTCCCTGTCACCCTAGTTAGGTTTCTTGCGACATGCCTTGGGTACTGTCATCTTCAATATTTTAATCACTGACTTGGGTAAAAATAAAGGTATACTTATCAAAGCAGGGGCAAAGGGTAAAATTAGGTTTAAAAATGGATTTAAATCGTGGTACAAAATTAATAAGGTGGAATTTAGAGAAGCACACTGCCATTAGAATTCTAGTGGCTAAAAGACCGGGCAGTTCAAACCACCGATTTTATGGATGAGGAAACTGACACCCCGAGAGATGAGGTGATTTACCCACAGTCACTCAGCCTGCTCATAACACAGCCAGGCTTGAACTCCGGGTTGTTTTTCCAGTGCTATCCACACTGTTTTCATTTTTCTCACTCTGCAGATATCCTCAAAATTATTCTCAAAAATTGATTTTTGATTTGCTGAATTCTGAATAGATTTCAGAAACTCTGCTAATGAATGTAGAGTCCTCTATTTTGCCCCAAACACAAATTCCTTGCATTCGTGCACTATGGACACAGCAAATATGGGGAATACATGGGTTTTTTTCAACAATAAGTCTCTAAAATGTGATTTGACTTCATAAAGAGCTAATTCCACCTAACAGATGTGAAGCATTTGGATTGAGGGTGGCTTTTGTGCATTTGGTTCTGTAGTGAGATGCCACTGTACCTAGGGTTGGGCTGCACCTTCCAACAACTTCACAAAACAGAACTTTCATCACAGGACCATCTGCAGGGAGAGGATCTGAAAATCATGACTGAAACCGAATATTTGTTAAAACTGGCAATGAGATACTTGGCCTGGGGAAAACATGTACTTTAGTTACGTGTGTGCTTGCTTATTTGTTTGGTACAAGACATTGTGAAACAGCCATGAAGTGAACAAGTGACTTCTTTTTCATCATGTTTGGTTCTGTCTGAACTGATCTAAATTTTCTGTAATAAAGAGACTCTGGTAAAGCTGAATTCTTTCTGATTAAAAACACCGTTAATCCTCTTTGTTTTTATTAATCTACAATGACTCAAGGTCCCTTTTTTAAGAAACCACAGTTACGTTTCTTTGTTTAGTACCCGAATATGTTACCCACTGAGCCAAAAGATATAAACCCCAAAGCACTTTTATTCTTTTGGCTGTTGGGCTGTACAAGCGATCTGCGGTAGAAATTTTATTGGAGTGTTTCTCAGTTAACCTCGCCTGAATGCCTGTAGGTTTATGAGTTGCCCCCTTGTAGTCATAGGCTTGTTTTAAATCTGTGAAAGGATTTTATTTCAAAGCATAATGTATTTTATTAATAAGTAATATCTTATTTCCACATGGTGTTAGTAGGTAGCTCAAAAAGACACTGAACATAAAGTGTGCATTTTCTCCTTATTCTCTTGAAATATCCTTTTTCTTACAATGAGAAACATTTTAGATCTATTAGAAAAATTGGGTTGAACATATTTTATTAGTCAAAACATTCAAAGACTATACGCATTCATATAAAGCAAGCTGTGATCAAACTTTCCCTAAGTGGAAAATTTTAAATATTGTTATGGACCATCTAGAAAGCCAATTTCTCTGATACAATTAGTATTGAAATAAAAATATAACTCACACTGATTTTTGTCAGTGAAATAAGAGAAGACAGTGACAAGAGTTAAGTTTAAAAACAAAGCATAAACACTGATAAATGGCCTTTGACTCTGTTATCTAAACTTTCATGATAAAAGTACTATGTGTAGGGTTGGCACCCACTGCATTCTATTTGTAACATGAACAATACACCCAACGAATCATTTAGATATAAAAATTGTAAATTTCTTTATTTTTATAATTCAACCAAATCTCTGTTTGCAGACCCTACTTAATTCATATCAGAAAATATAATAATTGTTGACTTTGAGGAAACAGCAAATACAAGTTTAAACCCAGTTACTTCAGGTTTTCCTACAAGCCTCTTTCTCCCTTGGGTGCACCTAATTTGGGGAGATTGTGTCCCAGAGGCTCGGGGTGTTGTTGAGGGACATCGCTGGTGGCCACAAGCTGGGTGTGCTGGTCCCCAGAGTCCTCTGTTCCCTCCTGGAGCCACTGGGTCGGCCACGTTGCTGTTAGCCCACACGTCCTCTGTCCTCCTCAGTCTAATTTCTCTCCCCCACCATTTCTCACTGCTCTCAGAGGCAGAGGAAATTTCGGGGTGCAACCCAAGAGCACTCAGCACAGTGACAGTCCGGGGGGCTGGATCAGGTTCCATTCGTCTGCATTTGGCATGCCGACATTTCAGACCATTTGCTGAACCATTTGGGGTTCAAGATTATCTGGAATTTACCCCACGTATCTGGTCCCATGTGGGAAAAGGCAAAGTCTCCTCTCTGAGTTCCTTACTCTCTCCTGGCATCCTACCATTCATTCCTCCGGGGCCGGTGCCTTTGCTCTTTCAAGAGATCCTCATCCAAGTCTGGCTTTCTGACTTTCTTGCTTCCTACTCCCATTCTTTTCCTCCAAGCCCTCAGAGGTTTTTAAATTTTACCTTACTCTCTTCTCCATTTGGAGCAAAAGAAATGACTTAGAGTTTTTCCAGTTCTTTCTCTCCTAAACCTTGATCGGTATTTTTTTCATAAAGCCTAGGGTTTCCTGCCAGCATTATTTTTTGGCTCTGTCACAATACTTCTCCCTTGGGGAAAGAGAGTGTCAAGTCCCCATGGCAGCGAAGTGGAGAGAGAGGCATCACTAGGTTGAAGGTAAAAGCGGGAAGGGGGAGGATGGATGGGTAGCAAAGCCCACTTTATACTTTATAATATTGTCTGCTCTACATTTTTTTCCTCTCCTTTTCTTATTTCATTTCTTTTATTTTTATTTTCTTTTGTATTGGAGTATAGATGATTAACAATGTTGTGTTAGTTTCAGGTGTACAGCACAGTGACTCAGTTATACATATACTTGTATCTATTCTTTTTCAAATTCTTTTCCCATTGAGGTTATTATAGAATATCGAGCAGAGTTGGAGATGATCACACTAAGTGAAGTCAGACAGAGAAAGACAAATGTCATATGATGTTGCTTATATGCAGAATCTAAAAAAAAATGATACAAATGAAATTATTTGTATCAAATAAGAAACAGACTCAGAAACAGACTCAAATAAGAAACAAAACAGAAACAGAATCACAGACTTAGAGAAAGAATTTATGGTTACCAAAGGGGAAAGGGGGGGGAGGGATAGATTGGGAGATTGGGATTGACATGTACACACTGCTATATTTAAAGTAGATAACCAACAAGGACCTTCTGTATAGCACAGGGAACTCTGCTATACCTTCTTTATAGTACTTATTGGTTTACTAAGGAGGTGCCTATGTGGAGAGAACACTGGTGTCTCTCACCAGGACATAGCTCCCAAGGGCAGGGAACTGGCTTTGTCTCCTTGTACAGCTCCTGAGTGGTACCTGCCGCAAGCACGTGCTCAGTCAACACTGGCTGAATGTTTGAAGGAAATGCTCATCCCATATCTCCATTGAAAACATACTTCAGCTCAGCCCTGTGCTTCACTGTGGACCTGAAAACAAATCAAATGAATGACAGCTCTATCTTAAAGCCAGACTGAAGCTTTGAGCATTTCAAAATGAGGAATAGGTCCATTTTTAGAATGCATCTTTGACATTATAGGTATCTCTAGTGGGTCATTTTGTGGTTGAACTCTCTGACAAATGTCTCGAATGTGAGTGTCTTGCTAAGTGATGAGGATGGCTATCCTGTCTGCCATGTCCCTAGACCCTGGTCACCTGGAACCTGCCCATGAGTGCCACACCATCACCTGTGCCCAAATACACAGAACAGGCAGGGTTGGGTCTAAAGGAAAAAGTCTGACCTTTATTCAAGTTATCTAACCTCTCTGAGCCTCAGTTTCCTCTGATGTTAAATTACCAGATATTGAAAGTAATGTATAGAACATATGAAATCACCAAGTACATAAACCCATATATATATATATATATATATATATATAGAGAGAGAGAGAGAGAGAGAGAGAGAGAGAGAGAGAGAGAGAGAGAGAGAGAGAGAGACTGCCTATATATAATAAATATTGACTGCCACACAGGTGCTGTTCAGTAACACTGGTTGTTATTATTACCTTATATGTAGAAAGGCTGATTTTGAATAAAGCTGTTTATGTTATTGGCATGTTAGTTCTGAAATGCACGTCAGGTTAAGCAGGAAAGAATTTCTCCCCATTTTAAGATATTAATTTTGCAACAAATGTATTAGTTTCTTAAGGCTGCTTTCTGGAACCTGAAAAGGAACTCTGTTATCAGGGTATAGGCAAATCCAGATTCTCTTAGTCCATCTTAGCTAATCCAGTAGCTATATCAAAAAATTTAGAAGTAAAAAAAAAACACCCAGAATAATATATGATTTTATACTTTTTCTGATCGAACCATTCTGTATGGTTTTTATCCACTCTGATTTTAGCAGTATGCTGTGCTACCTGCCTTGAGGAAATATTAATGACCTATAAAATTAAAAGAGTAGTTTGAACCAAAGGCAGTTCCTGACTATGGAATTGCACATTCCTGAGAGATTAATGAAGACTTTCAAAAGACATGTTCATTACTCATTCCTTTTCTCAGCTAGATTCCAACTGTTTATTCCTGCATAAAATTGTCCATTTCTCTTATAACATGTTAGATTGAGAATCCCGGGCAGCGATGCGTTTTGAAAGCTGGAAGATGGTATTTGAGGGATGAAAAAGAAGGTTATAATTTGCATTCTTATTTTGGAAGATGGACTACAAGATTCCAGGACTTCATCCTGAGAGATCATCGAAGACTTAATTAAGAAAATAATTTGGCATGAGAAAAGAAGGTCATTCAGTGATGCTATCTAAATAATTTTGGCAGCTAGGGATATATTATCAGTGTTACTTTTATTTTGCAGCACGTGATTAGCTGTGTTACAGTAGGATGGTGTAACAGGATCCCTAATTTAAAAAAAAAAAACATACTCCATAATGTGGAGAGATTTTGCACAGGACCCAAGTGAAATAAAGGGTTTAGTAATCAACAGATTTATGCTCCTGTAATTTTTCTTTCAGAAGCCTAATAGTATTTACAAATTTTGCATTTATAGGTACCCCTGATGGCTGAAAGAAACACTATTTGTTGAGACCCATTATTATCCCCCCCCCAAATTATTTGGATTATCTAAATTGTATATTAATGTTTATTCATTATCTAAAATCAAAATTCCATCTTAGATTTTAAATCACTTATTTTTTTTTCATTGTTCTTTTTCTTCCTGGCTATCTTTTTAAAGCATAGAGATTAAATGACATTTAATTGTCCCAGAATGGAATAGTCAAGACTGCTTGCTACCCTTCTACAATCTTAGGCCGTAATCGAACGTGAGGCTGTATTTCTCCTTGCACTGTTTGGAAAGAGTGCTATAAAATCTTCTTTAGACCTCAGCGTATTATTTTTATTAAATTAGAGCTTGTCTTAACCCTTCTAATTGCTTATACTAGCCAAATCACTCAGGGCAGCAATGGGGACAGAGTAAGTTTTAAAAGAAAGAAATCACTTATAATCCATCTTAAAATATTTACCTCGAGACAAAGGCATAAGTGCTAGAGGATGGGTTTTAAACAATAACATTGGTCCCTTCATTAGAAAATAAATGAAGTTCTCTTAGATTTCCCACGGCTGCCATTTACTGTTATGTTGTTTTGATAATGAGCTTGACCTGGTATTTTTCTCTTTGATTCAAACTGCTCTCCCCAGAGAAATAGTCCATAGGGAAGTAATCTTCTCAATCCAAATTTCCTATGCCAGGACCATTGACAATCCTGGTATCCGAAACCACTAAAATCATTAAGTCAGATAATGGCTATTTACATAAAGTTCAGAAGGTTGTTAAATTGATTCCAGATGTCAAAATGATCTGCATTTACATTATCTAGAGGCACATCATATATATATATACACATTAACCTACCACCTGTCAACTTTATCAGGAGAGTAGAACAGGATCAGGAATAATAAAATCTTATTAGATGTAACCTGTAACTCTGAAGCTGATTTTCTGAAATGAGCCAAAATCATATGTGATTCACTCACCTTTATCAAAATTGTTTTGAATTAAGGATAAGAGAAAAACCTTGGACCTTAATTCCATTATAATCATGTCTATTCTGAACCTAAGGTAAAGTCTGAGAGGTATGTTAAAAAGTGAGGTCTCTGCTTTTCATTACTCATTCCCAGAGAGGATTTTAACTGTTAGGAACTTAGTATAATGCATTTCCTAAGGGTTCCTCGAGAATTGTGGCCATTCCTAGGTATTTCTTTGTCTAAGAGAACGTGGATTGTTTGGGAAGATTTGGCCCATGGCATAAACTATCATGGGTTGGAAATATTGATTTGTGTTTGTGTATCCCCTTCCTCCACCTCTAATAACCAAATGATCCTGGAGATAAGATGGTCCCCCGTTCTGGTAGGGCCCCATTGTATGTCTGAAGTTACCACTGTCTTAGGCAGAATTCTAAATCATAATAATGTCTAACGGTCGTAAACAGAGATTTTAGATGTGCTACACTCAGATATTCTCCCAGGAGTTATCTTTAAGATTAAGGCACCTACTTGGGGCTAGAATGATTTAGGTTCTTGAAGGACCATGGTAGCATTAATAAGAGGAAAAGAAATATATGCTCCCTTAGGGCGCAGGATTTTTTTTCCCTATTTTTCGTTCAACAAGTTAGAAACAAATCTGAAGATACATAAAATATTTGAAAATCCACACTCTAAAATTTGGCACATTGCAACGAAGTAGAAATGATAAAATAATAAAACCTGTCCTGCTGAAGGTAATCTATGAGCATCTTATAATTTTTCCCCTAAAGCAGTGATTCGTCATTTTTTAGGGTTGTGGTCACTGAGGTAAGGAACTTTCTCACCAGGAATGGCCCTGACCCCATTTCATATATAATTGACCACCTCCTAAAGTCAATCTCTGAGCTTCCTAGCAGAAACCCTCCTCCACACTACATCCTCCACATCCTAAAATATGTTACAGTTCAATCAAGCAGTTGAGGCAACCACAAACAAATGTGATTTATGCCTCAGAAGGTTTGCAAGGAACTTTTATGGCAGTGTAGGTGAGGGGACTGTTATATACTGATAGAAGGATGTCAGAGTTTCATGTTGAAGATTTCATTTAAAATCAAACTAGGTAATATACTGGATTTCAGAAGAAACAGACTGGTTGAGCATACTCCAGACAGATGAACTCATGTGAGGACAAGACCAGAAAAAAGACATCTCTGGCATGTTTAGTGATCAGGTTAATTCCTTAAACAAATGGGCCATGAAATGCAGTCATTTGAAAAAATGTTGGAAAGTTGATTGGTATCACATTCTTGGATATCAGATTACATTAATTTTTTTTTTTTATTGTTGGTAAAGGCAGCCCATCGCAAATATTCAAAAAAAAAATCTGCAATGTTATTAGAGCTGCACTGGAGAGATTGATGTGATGAAAGTCATAGGACAGGACAAGAAAAAAAAAAAAAGCAGTAGGTAGAGAGATAAAAATCCAAACTAGGGTGATAACACTAAAGAAAGAGAGGAGTCAAACTGTGAAAAAAACCCACAATTTGTGCTTGCTTAAATGTGGTTATTTAATTAACAATTGTAGCAGCTGCTTTGTGTAACAAAAGAGCCCAAAGCATGATAAAGTTTTAGAAGGAATTTCAAGGGATCTGAACTATTCTGCTCTGGAATGTTCAGAGTATTAACAAATTGAAGTCTAAAAGAAGCCCTGCTTAACTTTATCTCAGCAAGAAATTCCCAAACTTATTAGAGAGTAGAAACTTTGACATGTGTGTAGTTGTGTGTGGAGCTTCCATGAATATTCTAAAAAACTAGTATTTCTTAGTACACACATTCTGTTGCTTATAGCCATAATAAACATTAATCCACAGTTCTGCCTTTTGTTGTGACATAGACATATTTGCTTGTCATTTTTATTCTACACATATCGTTGCTTATCAATGTGTGCATCTTTGGGAAGGGGGTCATTCTGAGCCATGTGTATTTTTGAATCATCAAATATTTTGAAATGGAAGATTTTTCAAGTCTAGCTTCATACAGGTGAAACTCATCTACTTGAAAATATCTTGGAAACTCATAATAGAGTGAAAACCGTAAGAGCAAAGACTATAAAACAAGCAAAGATTATAAAAAGCAGAGCTCCTGTAAGTACTCGATTTATGAAAAATAATTCAAATAAATCTAGCATTTTAAAAATAAGCAGGTAATATAACTATGAAGCCTAAGGATTGTATTACAATACTCTTTATAAAGAACATAGACATAGATCTACTAGTTTGTTTTTCCAGTTAATATGGGGTAATTTTATATTTAGATGAAAATTTTAAGGCATGTAAAAGATGCCTTGATACGTCTTATTTTACTAGAATAAAGACATCATAATTCTTTCATTTCTTACACAAAATGTAAATCTATGTCTTCATGTGTGTCAATCTAATTTTAATTTCTATTCTTAGGTCTATAGTTGCTACTGCAAAATAATACATTAATTCATAAAGTATATGATTTAGAATCTAATTATCTTAAAATTCTACAAAAGTTAACAAATACATAGGTAATGAAATGTTCTCACTTGGATTTTTAGAAAAATGTAAAGAGTTATATTTTCCAAAAGAGAAAAACAAATAACCATCATGTTGTGACTCTGGGACAGAAAAGATTTTGTTTTCATTTTTGGTATTATCTGCTGGTGTTCAACAGTTGCAATTTTTTTTTTCCCGCAGATGAGAGCTGTGCATCAAAATTCACGTCCCAAGAGATGTTATCAGTCTGAACAGCCCAGTGAACAAATATTTGTGCGCCTCCTTCTAAATGAAATGTTCTATAGAAAGGTGGAAGTGGTGAGAAACCGTTGAAACAGTGGTTAAGAAGGTAGGTCTTTGTGGTACTGATGGGAAATAGTCGTTAGGGAAAGCTGCTCCACCACACAGGAAACAGAAAAACTCTTGAAAGCATCTTGTCCAGCTGTGGCAGACAGAAGAATTTACATAGATAACATTTTTAAGCCCCAGAGTTTGTATGTACTCAACTGGTGACCAAGAAAGGAGGAGGTGCAGGGGGAGAGGGAAAGGAAAAGGTTTTAAGGTTACAAGAGCAGTTTGGTATGCATTTTGCAAATCACATACCTACATAGCTTCCCAGAAAAGACATTTAAAATAAAGACCTACACCTCATCATATTGAAAAGCTAGATAGGCTCCGATGGAGGTTAAAAAAAAATAGGTTTGCAAAACAAATTCAAAGAAGCGTTTCATAATTGAATAGAACTATTGTTGAACGGCTTGAAATTAAAATATTTATATAGTCTTTTTATAGGTATTGAAAATATAGCAAATACAAAGATTTATAATAAGAATGAAAAATGATTATAACAAAGGTTGCCAATTTTTTTTTTTTTGCTCACTTTTTAAGAGCTGCTTTGCTTTTGTGATTTCATTTAATTGTTTTGAAATTTAAATTAAATTACATCCTAGATGAGCAAACGAGGCTCAGAGTGGATGAGGTTCTTAACCAAGATCATAGACCTCAGGGTTTGAACGCAGGTGTGTTGAACTCTGAAATTTGTGCTTGTGAAACATGTTGGGCTATTTCCACCATAATATTCTGAGCCATAATCAAGATCATTACATTCTGTTTTTGCTTAGTTATCTCTTCTAGTTTTCGTTATGTTTTCTTCCACCGTATCATATGTATCTTCCATACACATCCACATATTGTATCCTTAGAGAAAACTTTGGGAATGCTCTCTTGCTATTTAATCTATTTAATGATTATTAATGATTATTAATGATTATTCTTCCACAGGATTTTGATCATCCTACCCGATTCATTCCATTTTGAACACTTTGAAAATATGGTGACTGCAACTCAAATTCTCACCCTCATGTAAATAGCTATGCATTTCGTTATGAAATATGCAGAGGGAAAAGAAGGCAGAAAATGACCTAGAAGTGAAACTCTTTAGCAACTTGATGCAGTGGGTTTTCATCATGTTCTATTCGCCCAGTGAACTTATAATAGTTTAAATGTGCTGATAGTTTGTTTTAGCAATTCAGGTACCATTATCGGGGCAGGGGGGGAATCCCGAAGGTAAAACCCTGATATACTGATCTATAACTTGAGGCCATCTGCACAGACAAATAACCGGTGTGCATATTCCTTCTATCTTCTTGCCTACTTCATGGGTCTCCTTTTGGTAGGAGTTCTAGTCTAGCAAGAAAGCCGCCCCCCGCCTCCCACCCCCCACCAGGTGACTTTTTCCCTTGCACCTAAAATCTACGCAAAAATGTTGCACACTAGCCCTTCCTTCCCGTTGGCCCTAATCTAAGTACTTCAGGAGGTGATGTTTGGTTTGTATACCTGCTTCATCCATCACTCCATGTTTCACTTAAACACTGCCTAGTCCATTCCTAAGTCTTCTTTTAACTCTCGTCACTCTGCCAATGACTTCTTGAACACAAGAAAAGTCAATCTCTCTCTTTTTAAATAGAAGAGTTCTTCAGTACTTTTCCCAATGTTGCTATGTGTTTCTATATCATACTCTAATGGAACTTATATCAGCCTAAAAGCTCATTTCAACACTATTTTACTGCTTTTGTTTTGCGAAATGACTAGTTTCTAATAACACGTTTTTGTGTGTTTTACAAGCGTTCACAATTCATGTGTGATGTTTAGCTAGGCTTGTTTGGGCTTTCCTGAGACCCAAGGTAGGCCAAAGAATGATGATAGATCACCCTCTGAGAAACAACCTTTTGTGCTGTAAAACTGGCTATACTTGTAAACATTTAATGCTTGTCTAAAACTCTCTGCAAGGTCCGTGGTCACACTGTCATCAATTCCTTTAATGCAGCTCTTTTGGATTTTGAGATATAATAGATTCCCAGGATTAAACTCTTTAAATGAGAGGGACTGTGTGGAGTAATCTAGTCCAGTCCCCTCATTTTACAGCTGGGGAAAGTGAGACTCAGCCCTTTAAGTGCATTGAAGATTGGATCAAGGATCCAATGGTTTTCTGATTTCCAACGCTGCGTACTTAATTTAGTATAATTACTATCAGCTGGTTTCAGTCGATAAGGCACTGGGCCCAAGGGCTCAGGCCAGATTAAAAATAAATGTTCAAAATAGTCTGAATGTCTTTTAAATGCCCAAATATTCCCATTTTAAAGAAAAAAAAATGAGGACATCAGAGGATTTGGTCAGATGCAATGTTTGGACATCCTCATGGCCACCGATTGACACACATTCAAACCTTGAAAGCACAAATCTTTAACAGCATTTAGACATGACCATATTCTTTTGCTCCAATTGGATCCTTAAGGCAACTTCTAGAGAGAGCCATATGAAATCACTAAAATGGAATAAGCCCCAGTTATTAGGAAGGACAGCACACACAGCCAGGAATGAGCAAATATAAATTCCATGACTAATGATTTGAGGACTTACTACTTGACTTCTGTAACAGTGTCTTTCACAGAAATATTTCTTGTACTGCCCTTTAAATGTGGTTCTTTGTCTGGTCTAGAACAAGCTGGAGAAGAAGTGGCCAAGAGCCTTCAGTCTTCACAGTCTCTGAGTCCTCTTGTGGTCCGTTTTCTAACTCCTGCCCTGTACTTTGTTGTGTTCCTTTCCTTAAACCCACGATGAAACACAAGCGGGATGACCTCGGCTGCCTTTGAAAAGAACGCTCATTGTGATGTTTGTATTTGCAAGCTCTTTCTCTGCATTCCACATCATAGGGAGATGTTTTGTTTTTCACTGTCTATATTTTTTATCTTGATCCATTCTGAACAAATAACTGGCCTCCTCCTGCCAATTTCAATTAATTTCTTGTCAAATTAAAATGGCTCACACACACACACAGGGAAGTTATGATCACTGTATTCAAGGTTCATCTTATTCATGTGCACAAATAATAATTTTTGTGCTATGTATTTTCAGACGTGCATTCTTGGGGCCTGTGTGTATTTTGGAAAGCGATTGTGAATTTGCTACTGCTCACTGGTTTTATAGACATTACTGCTGAGACCAAGTACTTTGGAATCTAGAAGCTGAAATACGATGGAAATGAGTTTGATTAGATAGTTCTCGTGGACAGAATAGCGTAGAATAGCATAGAATAAGGCAAAGAGAAAGAACCTTATTGAGATTTTTTAAAATGAGGTTATAAAATTTAAGAAAGAATTGAAATATGCTAGAAAATACAAGAGGAATAAGTTGGGGAAGGACTAAAATAGAGTTCGAAGGAAATGCAAATTTAAACAAGTACAAATCTGTTAGGCAAAATGTAAGAATATTGGGAAAAAAGATAAGCAGACTGACTACTTTGGCTGTATAAAATAAAATATCTCTATCCATCTATATACCTATCTCTATAATAAAGAGCAGAGAGAACAAACCACAAGTCTGAAATATTGATGCATGAAGAAATGAGAAATAATCACTGCCATTGCTATTTCTTTTACTTTTGGTCACATGAAAACACAAATCATTGACTACATACTGAATACAGTATCATTGTATTAATCAAAAGTAATTCATATTTAATTCTAATCTTTTCTTCAGTCTCACTCTTATAAAATGTTTATATTGCATTATTGTTCAGTCAAGTTATTGCATAGTGATTTATTATTCCCAGTCTTGTTTACATTTTAGACATTTCTAAAAGTGCAGAAATTTGGATTACTATGTAATATCTGATTAAATAAAGATCATTTCAAAAAAATACCTAGAATGTTTATCAAAAACACATGGGCTTCCCTGGTGGCGCAGTGGTTGAGAGTCCGCGCCGATGCAGGGGACACGGGTCGTGCCCTGGTCCGGGAAGATCCTACATGCTGCAGAGCGGCTGGGCCCATGAGCCATGGCCGGAGCCTGTGCTCCACAACGGGAGAGGCCACAACAGTGAGAGGCCCGCGTACCACAAAAAAAAAAAAAAAACAAAAAACCCCCACCAAATTGTTTCTAAATCCCAGGGCTCTCTTACAAACACTTTCTTCTCTGTGAATGGGAAACTTTTTTTTTTTTTTAATTTTATTTTTGGCTGTGTTGAGTCTTCGTTGCTGCACGCAGGCTTTTCTCTGGTTGTGGTGAGCAGGGGCTACTCTTCTTTGCGGTGCACGGGCTTCTCATTGCAGTGGCTTCTCTTGTTGTGGAGCATGGACTCTAGGCACACGGGCTTCAGTAGTTGTGGCACACAGGCTCAGTAGCTGTGGCTCGTGGGCTCTAAAGCACAGGCTCAGTAGTTGTGGTGCACGGCTTAGCTGCTCCACGGCATGTGGGAATCTTCCCAGACCAGGGCTCGAACCTGTGTCCCCTGCATTGGCAGGCTGATTCTTAACCACTGTGCCACCAGGGAAGCCCAGAAACATTTTTAAGTGTTTAGTTTAATACCTGAG